>NC_057946.1:4980270-5247770 GCF_018555375.3 Anguilla rostrata | reverse complement strand
TAATCTCTGCCTGTGCGGGAGCCCGGTTTGATTACAGGGATTAGGGAGACAGGCTAATTTGATTAGCGTGGCCGCTGAGCCCCCCCTCCATTACGCACGGGGGGGGAGGGGGGGGGACGGAACCCCAGCACACGCGTGTCCCTGCGTGTCCCCGCGTGTCCCCGCCAGCCCTCACGGCACGCGGTGTCCGCGTGCTGATGACACACTTCCTTAAACACGTCCTCCCCGCTCAGAGAGCACGTGTATCATGCATGCGCTTACATCTATATATACACCTCGCACTACCTTATTCAGCTTGAGTCTTATGGATACAGTACATTAATGGCCTATATAGGTATTTATATAATGTGTACGACATATTTGTATTTATTTCTGTCTGTATAAATGTGTACATAATCACATTTAATTGTTCATGCATTAAATTATGGAGGACCGAAAATGCCTAAACTAAAAATAATGAAATGGCTCGATAATTGAATGAATTAATAAATTAAATGCAAGAACAAATACAAAATAAATGAATGTACACAGAAGTAAATAAATGACTAGATATAATCTGACATAAATGGTTATTTCTGCACTTTTTTGCATATTAATTTCTTGATTCGTTGTTTTCTGTATATAGTTATTTCAGGCTTTATTTATTTCTTAATTCATTTATTTCAGTTTATGTTTATTTCCATATTTATTTATTTATTGATTCATTTATTTCTGTATATATTTATTTCAGGATTTCATCATCCATATGATAATGAGGGGGCTGTCAATCAAAGTATGTCATGGTGTCTCATTATTCCCATTGGTTGATCGAGTGCGTAACTTGACTGCACATGCCTTGCTTCAATACTGGTTGCTTTTTACTACGTTAACATTAGTAGGGGAGCTATAAAATGCTAAATGTAATGATTTTTTTTTGGTGGTTGTATCAGCGCTTGATCAATGTATTTCAGGTATAACACTCAAATTACCCTCTCGTTGTCTCATACGAACAACAGGAGATTTTCATAATTATTTTGAGAGATGTTGCCAAATAAGACTGTTTTGACTACATTACATTTACATTACATTCATTTGGCAGACGCTTTTATCCAAAGCGACGTGCTACATGCCAGTGCATTTTAAAAGTATTTTTCTGGTTCTAGTTTTTGTGTGTACCTCAAAGAATGCAAATGTATGTAATCGTGAACAGTCTTTTAGTCACTAACAGATTGCGTAGTTTTGATATAGCATGCTATCTTCCTGGGATTGCTAGCCAGTCAAAAGTACATACACACCCCCAGGATTAAACCTAACACAGTGTTTCATGTGTTGCCAATGATAGAAAGTGGCTACTAGTAGTAGCAGAGTGTGCTACTTATAAATTGTATGCTGCCAATGACAGAATATAGTAGGGCAGCTGGAGTCTTATTAACAGACTCTGTCATGACATCACTTTAGCATCTACAATGCATGTGAGAGCATGAAAGACAGGTAGTGAAAGACGTACAAACACATAGTTACACAATGCAGAACAGACAGTAGCTCAGACACAACAGCGGTCTGTATTTGTTTGCAGAAAATGAGAAATGCAGAGTGAACCCACTGACGTGTCTCCACTCTCCAGGGAAGTCTTTGCTAAGTTGGAAATACATTTAAAAAATATATATTTAATTACTGTAGCATGCAGTTGCAGGCTTTGACCTTTGTGCAAACAAATTGAAGGATTCCCTGAAAAAACGTGATAATCAACCTGGCAATTACCTGGCAGATTTGATTGCGCCTCCTGATGGCTAGAGTTTGACTCTGCCAATAAGCGTTTCATACACAGAGGTACTGTGAGGGTTATGGTGTTCTTCCAAAAAGTGTCCTGAAGTAAGCTATTTTGGGGCCTGGGCTTCCGTGCTGGGGACTCGCTTGAGTGTAATCCTGGAGGTGATGCCTGGGGAACACTCATACCCACAATGCAGTGGGAAATGGAGTGGGAATGAGTGGGGGGGGGGTTGCTTTTTCTCTCGCCGTTGGTCACATTTTAAGATTTTAACAGGATATGACTCATCTTGGGATGTAACTGAGTATAAATTAATGAGCACACACACACACACACACCATCACACACTCACACTCACACACACACAAGAGAATTAGTTGGGGGACATGTGCACATGTGCTAGTTGTGCAATGCCTACAGTATGAAAAACCCATGGATGGGAGGCAGTGATGTAAGGTGTAATTAAATTCTGTTGCCTCTAGGATTGTGTCAGCATATGGTTCTCCAGATTGCAGTTAGACAAGGAAGTCTTTAACACAACTTAAAATTGCTTCATTTCACATGGTTTCGATTCTGGCAAAATTGCATTTTTGTTGATTACCACAGTAGTGGTTGATTCAGTAGTGCTGGAATATAAGAACATAATGTTTGCTAATGATAACAGCATTGAGGAAGGCCCCATGTGATTTTGGTACTTTTCCTTATTCATACACCTGTGGAAACGGCTTTGTATGATTGCTTTTAAAGGCACGGTTCTAGTGTTCATTTCCATATAAATGGTAAGGCAGAGGGAGAGTGTTATATTGCCAGCTTTCTCGGTGTTGATGAGAACAGACCATTCAGCCCATCTATGGCTAGTGTTTTGATGTTTTGCTCTTCAGTACTGAAATGCTGAAATTTGCTCTAGCTGGGCGAACTTAAAAGTGCTATCTTTATGCACGGAGAGCGGAATGCTGGTGGGCGGGAAAGTAGAGCACACACACGCGCGGACACACACACATACACGCGAACAAACGGACACACACACACACACACCCACACGCACAGTTGGAGCAGGAAGTTCATTCTTTCCTGCTCATTGTGGAAGCCGACAGGCGTCTGAATGTGAATTATCCAGCCCCATGTTTTTTTTTTAAATCTGAGGCTGCTTTCTGAAACACTTGTGTGGAAATGAGTCTGAGCTGTTTTCCCAGCCCTGCTGTTTTCACTGTTAGTGAGCCAAATGGCCTCTAAGACAGTGATCTTCATCCCTTCATCAGAAAGATGAATGTTCAGATCCTATATGGGATGTTGCCTTTGGACCCTTGAGCGAAGATTTTAAACTGGATCACTTCAGTAAATATCTGGGTTCAAGGTGTCAACATTTTATATCTCACAGACAAAGTACACTATACATACACCATATGACCAAAAGTATCTGGACCAAGCGGCCAAAACCAGACTTGCTCACTAGTGCCACTACGGATGGCTCCAGTATAGGTGTTTTCATATCCGGTTTCCATGTAAGTCTACGGTACAAATGCAATAAAAATACAAAGCCACTAATTTTTTCTCACAAGAACAAATAGTCATAATAGGTGTATTTTATTCGTCTTATGACTGTCCATGGGTCTATTTTATGATTTATTGCATCATTTGGGCACAGGGCCAATATTTGTTCTGGACCAATGAGGTACAGCTTGCGTCACTTCCGGATTACTTCGGAGGACTATGCTACAGTAGGGGCCACAGTCTATGGTCACTGGGGTGGGCGGTGGCGCTTCTTGGCCTTGCCATTGCGGCTCCGGCTACGGTCCGCCTGTGCTAAGTCTGAAAATGCAGGCATCCCATTTCGTGGTGATTTCATTATGGCGTGTGCTATTTACAGCTGCACTAGACGACCATAAAATAATCCTCCTCTTAAGTTTTTCGGTAGCCGAGTCATTTTTACTATTTCCTTTAGCCTACTTAACCAAATAATTAGTTGGCAGAAAGCGTAATCAGCTTGCTATATTTGGTAGTCCAGTAGTAGCCTATGCTAAAACAGTTCGCAACTTCGGCTACCAAGCCATTTGACTAGCTAGCTAACCTTAACCGGCAAACATTCAATCTGTCAGACGTGTTTGGCGGCTTGTCAGTCGTGTACATTCCGTAAATGTCTACCTGGGCCATGCTTCAAGCATGTGACAAAGCTACTATAATCCCGATTTTGGGATAAACACTTTTTCAGTTTCACGAAGCGAATTAAGAGTCTCAAGGTTCATTTGCTGAAATCACACACACAGAATTTAACGAAATTAACCATCTTGGCATTTAGAAAGGAATATGTTTTTAGCATTTAAGAGACCGACAAGCTAGGCATTTAAGACAGTGGTTCTCAGAATCGGTTCTGGGGGCTCCTTGCGTATATTGGCTTTTCTCCATTGGTTTTGATAATTTACAAGAAAAAAACGATAGCCTAATAATAATTAGAAATTCAACGTAGGCTACATTATTTTTGTCTTCATGCACCAGGTGGAAAACTTGCTGTACAAAGTGCGTTGTCATATTTACACGCCTGCAGATCAGTTATTAAAATACTTGGTAGATTTGTTAATAACCGCTGACAGTGTTAATTTTTATTCGGTAGAAAGTGATTTGCGAACGATCGGTCAGCTAGCGTCACCCAGCAAGTGAACACCACAAACGGCGATGGAGTAGCTAGTAGTAGCAGTTACTGGCTCATTAACTGACTGGCGAAAACCTACGACGATAACTTGCTCGGTTAACAGCAGATCTACCAGACAGTTATACGAAAATTAGCCTAGTCAAATCACCAGTAGCCTACACATCTCCGATTGATTGACCATCAGTGTAGTCAATGTTCTTCCCCTGTGGTTCATATTGCTAATGCGTGAGCTAACCACGGATAGCCTACCTAGCTCACTGGCAAGCTGATATGCTAGTTAAGCATATTCGTTTTGCTGAGAAACATGAATTGAAGATAACTGAACATAGCCTAATTGTATTTTTAATGTCATACATATAACGTGATTACATGACAGTACAGTCACGGATGGAAATTAAACTCCGTAAACATCTGATAATATATTTTAAAACATAACGGCAGACAGTCAGCTAGCCTCGTTCAGGTTGATGGGCTTTTCCGCACCGGACTGTCAATCAAATTGTAAAAATCACAGAGCGGCTTTTAAACTCTGTGGTTTTGGCTCCAACTCCAAAATGGCCGCGCCCGCCATTGAGCTTCAAAACGTATTTTCGGAGACCCACGGAGAGTCAATGGGTGACGTCACAGTAGCTTTGTCCATATTTTTTACAGTCTCTGATCTGGACACCCATTGGTCTGGGACTGTTTTCCATGGTTTAGTCTAGGCCCCGTAGTTCCAGTGAAGGCAAATCTTATCACAGTCTAGACGATTCTGTGCTTCCCCAACAGTTTGAGGAAAGCCCTTTCCTTTTTCAGCATGACAATGCCCCAGGGCACACAGCGAGGCCCATATAGAAATGGTTTTGTCAAGAACAGTGTGGAAGTACTTGACTAGCCTGCACAGTGCCCTGACCTCAACCCCATCCAACACCTTTGTGAACAATTTGAAAGCCAACTGGGAGCCAGGCCAAATCCCTGCAGCAATGCTCCAACATCTAGTATAAAGCCTTCCCAGAAGAGTGGAGGTTGTCATAGCAGCAAAGGGTGGACAAACTCCATAGTAATGCCCGTAATTGTCGATGCGATTTTGTATGTTACATTACATTACATTACAGGCATTTAGCAGACGCTCTTATCCAGAGCGACGTACAACAAGTGCATCAGTTCAAGGTGCAGAGGTGCAAAAGAAACACACTAGAGTGAAGTAGAGGTATGTCAGGTGTCTACATGTTTTTGGCCTTGTAGTGTACCTGCGTAGGTCTCTTGACAGACATTCCTTATCTCTCTGGTACTTCCTGGTATAATAAAGGCTACATAAGGAATGAATAGGTTAAATAACTGAGTACACTCTGAAAATCACACACTTGTGATTTTTATGCCTTGCGTGAAGTACTCTGCATGATAGCATTGCTGTTCTGCATTACAATGCAGGCATTTAGCAGAGGATCTTATTCAGAATGACTTATACAGATTTTGAATTTTTATGTAGTATACATTTACACAACTGGATATATGAAGCAGTTCAGGTTAAGCGTGTTGTTCAAGGGTACAGCAGTTAATGTCCTACCTGGGAACGGACCTACACTGCAGCATTGCTCTGATGCTCATATCGCCACATGTTGGCATAAGTGGGTGGAAAATGTTTCCCCTTAACTCCCACTGGCATGGCAGCAGTCATGTCCCCCCCCCCACTCCCCCCCCCACACCCATGTGACAGGAAGTGGCAGTGGGCCCTTGCCTTGGCCTGAACCGTTTTTGCCTGTCTCTCTCTCTCTCTGTGTTCAGTCCTGAAAAGAGCCAAGAACAAAAAGGGCAAGAATGACCTGATCAACGCGGAGGAGGGGGAGGAGCACTTCACAGACATCTCCTCCGTGGGTAAGACGACACGCCCGTGAGTGCTTGTGACAGTAATACCGATGCTTTACATTGCGTCGGTCCTGCCACCAGGATTACACAAGTGCGGTAGTAACACAGAGCAAGGTGTAGGGGACGCATTCATAACGAGCAACTGCAAAGCTAGCTTAACATTATCAGCTGAAATTTAAAAAAAAAGTTGACAGTGCTAATCGTTGCTTTGCTATATTCATTACAACACGTGCCTCAACACCTTCCACAATCATTGCTGACTGGATTCTTTGTCTGTAAAACATGTCATGACAAGTGTTATAATGTATTAACACGAAAATGGCTTTATAAATGCTTTATTAAGGCAATATGTAACTGCTAACGCATAATTTAATGTACAGTGTGTGTCATGTATATTTAATTCAGATGACCCTGTTTCCTTACAGCCATCGTTTTTTTTTTTCTACTTTTGTCAGTGAAGCTTTCTTAGGCCCTAGTTTATTCTCTGCCATTCGATCTGGCATCTCCACTCCATTAAAATCTTAACCGTAGAGCGCTTTCCACATGCTCATTGCGAACCGCGACATCGGAGGTTCGAATCCGACCACCGACCTTTGTCGCATGTCTCTCCCACTCCCTCTCTCTCCTCCTAGTTCTTCCTGTCTCTCTGCACTGATCCTATCAAAATAAAGCTGAAAAAGCCCTAAAAATATATATATTTAAAAAAATATAAAAATCTTAACCTTGGCCAGCAGGAGGCGAACTGTGATGTTGCAGTTGGATCGCGAATCGCGACTCCCTCTGGTATTAGCTGAATTAAACGGTCAAGCATATTTAACAGAGAGAAACTGGCCTGGGGCTTAAGTATTTCAGTCAGCCGACTGCTGAGATAAAACACAAGCTGAGGGTGGAGATTTAGTGGTGTGTGTTTAATGAGCGTTAGTCAGGGCAGGACCTATGAAAAGTAGGGATAGTAAAAATAAGGAGAAGGTTGACATCACAGATGTTACTGTAGATCAACCAGGTGGTCAGCGCCTATGTTCCTTCCACATTCAAATGGGAAGTTTGGTTTCCAGTACTTTATTAGCCAATGACAAGGCACGCAAGTAGTAATGTTTCGACTTTAACAGAATAATTGTACTGTGAATGTTCCAAATGCTGAGGTCCTTAGTAATAACTGTGCCCTAATAAATGTAACCTTACTGGTGCAAAAGAGAGGCACTCAACCAATCACGCAGCACGTTGTTAACAACCATTTAAAACGATCAAGATTTCTTTCTCTCAGGGCACCTGGAACTATATCGACCAATCGCAGCAAGCGTTGTTTTATTGGTTGCGACCAAAGTAGTTTGCTGTTAGTGGAGCTCCTGTTTGTTTTCCATGGGAAAGGTGACACTATAACCATCCTACCCGTATGTCGCCATCCCTTATTAACAGCTGCGTTGGGTGCAGTTTGTGACAGCGTGCAGTGGAATTATCACCTTTTCGTTTCTGTTAGTTTTCCTGCTAATCGCTCTCTGACTGAAAGGCGAGTATTTCCGCTTAGGTGTGCTTACACGTAGGAAATAAGCAGACACGAGGGAGCATTAATGAGGGATGTATGTATGTGGATGTGCAGACGCCAGACAGTGTCCCAAACAGGGCACGGCTGTACGGTGGACTGCTTCTCAAGTCTTTCAGTGGAAGTAATGAAATCTTTTTCACCTTTTCCCGACTGGCCTGACATTTCAATTTAATTCGGACAGCTCTGTTTTTTTTTTCTCTTTTTTTTTCTGGCTTGCGTAGTGTAAGACTACGAACGACGCCTGTTTCCCTGTCAATCATGCGCACCGCATTAGTATCATCGCCAGAAGTGGGAGAATCTAGGCCGGGTCAGGGGGAGATGCAGAGAAAATGTGCTGTGTGTTAGAGATTCCATTATTTATATTGGCGGGATTGTATAGTAAGGATATTGGGCGTCTTGTTACATGTTAAAAGTATCACTGCTGTACAGCCAGTACATTAAACTCACTGGTGCAACTTAGCATAGCTACATAGTGTGCATCGTCACAACTATTGCATTGTAAATGTGGGTTATATGAAAATGAACGAGTGGAACAATTTAAAAATATTTTTTGAAGAGTTACACATTGTGCCAGAATTGCGCGTGGATGTAGCCTATACTGAAGGATTAACAAATGTAAAGAGATTTAAAAGTCATTCTACAGGAATTGTGGTCTTTGATTGTCTTGAAATGGATTTCATTTTTGTCACTAAAAACGTGCAATGCAATATTAACTTTTTAACTTTAATTAATCTAGATAACCTTAATATATAATGCCACCTTAATGTATTTAAATTATTTTTATGTAGGCACCATCTTTTTTTGCCATTGATGTTCCTTGTAGGCCTACCTTGTAGCAACATAAAAGTTTTTTCAGAATTTTATTTCTCAGTTCAATCTGCACATGTTGACAAAAACTGTGTAGGTTAATGATAATGCAGTAGAATTCACTTAATTGCATAACTGATTATTGCATAAATCAGGTATTTGCATAGAATTGCCAAATCCTGAGGCATATTTGCATAAACCATTGTCACATAGTTCGGATATTTTACATGAAATTATGCCCAATTGCATTGCATAATGATCTATAAATATACATTAAAAGTCGACAGATGCCTCATAAATAAGCCAACAATTGCCATTTGGAGACAAAAAAAAACGCTGAAAATTACAAGGCTAAGACTGTAGAAAACATAGGCTGGAGTGGCACGTGCAGTTGTTGGCATTCTCTATCTACCGTCTCATACTTTTAATTTAATTCAATTTTGGAAAAATAGATAAGGAATATACAGTACTGTATATGTATATGCTTGCTGCTTTTCCACGTACAGTTATATGTACAGCACAAATGTATGCTTAAATTTATGCCCTTCACATCTGTGCAAAAAAAAACGGACCTGTAAAGACATAGTTCCCTTGGTTCGGTATATTGCCATGTTAAACCTGCGCCTCCGTTTAAGTGAATTTTTGAAGGGGGAGTGGGGTTGTGGAATGAACTGAGCGGTGGAGTTCCATTTAAATTCAATTTCAGGAACCGTGCGGAAATTTCAATTAATTTCCCTGAATGGACTGAATGATAATGGAGTCGACTGCAGCCCTGGTGAACCGTGAATGAAGAGAAGGGTTCTCTAGACGTTTCAGAGCAGGGATCTCCAAACTCCGGTCCCAGGCGGGCGCAGTGCCTGCAGGTTTCCGGTGTGTTTCAGGACATAACCGATTCCTTTAAGTGATTGGATAAAGGGTCTAAACACACCTTGGTTTCTGAGGCCAGAAGCCGACTTTTTTTGGGGGGGGGGCTTTTCCCAGTTTTATTTGGATAAAACAGTGTAGAGAGACAGGAAGAACTAGGGAGGAGAGAGAGGGAGAGACGTGCGACAAAGGTCGGCGGTCGGACTCGAACCGCTGACGTCGCGGCTCGCAATGAGCGTACGGAAAGTGCTCTACGGGCTGCGCCACTAGAGACACCCCCAGAAACCGACTATTGATTGAAAGGAAACTACAAAAAAAAAAAAACCAGCAGACACTACAACCCTCCGGAACTGGGCTCTGAAAGCCTTAAATGAGCCTAACCTGCCCCCCCCCCCCCCCAAACTGCTCCCCCAGGGTCGCCCTTCGCCCGCGCCAGCCTGAAGAGCAGCAAGAACGACAGCTCCTCCTACTTCCGGCGCAAGGAGAAGAGGGTGCGCTTCTTCATCCGCCGCATGGTGAAGGCGCAGAGCTTCTACTGGTTCGTCCTGTTCCTGGTGGGCCTCAACACCATGTGCGTGGCCATGGTGCACTACGACCAGCCCGAGTGGCTCACCCACGCGCTGTGTGAGTCCGGCCCCCCCGCCCCCCTCCACCGCCCCGCCCCGCCCCGCCCCGCCTCGTGAGGGCCTTCCTTCTCTGTCCTCTTTAAATCTCCCACCTTTCTGCTCTCGGAATGTCCGTTCCTCACAACTCTGAGGGTGATTAGAGAATTTGAGGGAATCGGGACCTCTCTATAGGCAGACAAGCGATCCGTGTCGCAGAGAACTGCTGCTTATCCGGCTGATCATGTGTGCATTAGACAGAGGTGGATTCAGTTCAGTTTTAATTCTTTTAATTGGTAGGTTTAGGAATAAATAGTGAACTTAAGCTGTTAACTTAAAAAATTTAAATACCATTCGAAATTGATCCCCATTGAACATCATGGGCATTTTTCAGTCGATGATTTGAACTTTAATCTATTTCCTGTATTAGTTCATTGGAATGGACTGACCCAGTCCCTCTTGCTAGAGCATGGTTCTGATCCAGCTGGTCTCAGCTGATCGCTGGCTCATGTTCTGGCCCAGAGCAACCAGGGGGATGGGGGGGGGATACTTTGCTTTCAGCATTGCTGTGCTTGACAGGATGGGGGCAGGGGGTTATGATCGTGGCCGGTGGGATGTCCCGAGGTGTCTGTCACTCTTGGTATGAGCCGAGCTCTGCTAATCACGGTATTATGGGACCCAGGCAATGAGGGAAAGCCTCAGGCCACCTCCCCCCCCCATCTCTCTCTCTCTCTCTCTCTCTCTCTCTCCCCTCCATCACCCTTTTCCCTCTTCCTCTCCCTCCCGTTCTCAAGCTCCCTCCCTTCAACTCTTCGGTGTCTTCCTTTTTTCTGATTCTCTGTCCCCCCCCTCTGTCTTGCTTCCTGTGTTTGTAAAAACGCCACCATTGGCTGTTTACTTACCCCGATTATTGGGAGTAATCAGCTTTTGGCAGTATTTAGATTATTGCATACACATGGATATAAGTAATGCAGTCGCTCCAATAACAGGATTAACATGATCCTTTCCGTAACAAGAACTTACTGAAGCTTTTTTATGCACCAGAAAATTGAAAGATTGGGCAAAAATCCAGGTATCATAATCAGGCTTTCAGTGTGTCGATTATCACCTTTGTTTTAAGTTCTATGCCTTTCTTGTTGGATAAAATATGGATTTTACATGTATGTTGCCTCATTTTTATACTTCAGTGACGGAAAACCATTAAGACCCCTTAATACAGTTTTTTTTAAAGATTGAGAGTAACTTAAAAATGTGCATGCTGATGCAGTTTTCTTTTTTAAAATTAAATTTTTAAATAATTATCAGGACTGTGAATAATTGTGATGCATATTCCTTCTTAAAATCTTTTCTCTCAGCAATTATTATTTGCTATATAAAATCTTTTTTTTTTTTTTTAAATTGCACATACAAAGTTATAGCTCAATACCAGTATTGTTTATTTTACACAGCAGTGAACTTGTCCAGCTGCTTGAAGTCCAGCTGTATATGCATGGATAGTGTGTAGCAATTTGCCATAGATAAGGTTCCATCACATAATGAATATACAGTGGTCATTATTGCTAATGAGTTGTTCTCATTATGGGCTAATACAGCCAGTCCAGTGATCTGATCTGATCTGTGTTTGTTTCTCTCTTCCGGCCTGACAGACCTGGCTGAGTTTGTCTTCCTGGGCCTCTTCCTGTCAGAGATGAGTCTCAAGATGTACGGACTGGGACCCAGGAACTACTTCCACTCCTCCTTCAACTGCTTTGATTTTGGGGTGAGTGTCACTGGAACATCACCACTGACATGAGTAGGTCATTATTTGCATGGTGTGAAACTGAGAATTTAGACTTGCATTTTGTGTCCTGTTAGGACAGGGCCACCCTGAACAGATAAAATGTATAAAAATCTGGAGGTGGTGGTTGGGAGTGTGGGTGTGATTGGGCAGTGGTTGGGAGTGTGGATGTGATTGGGCAGTGGTTGGGAGTGTGGATGTGATTGGGCAGTGGTTGGGAGTGTGGATGTGATTGGGCAGTGGCTGGGAGTGTGGATGTGATTGGGCAGTGGCTGGGAGGTGATTGTTGGACAGTGGCTGGGAGTGTGGATGATTGGGCAGTGGTTGGGTGTGTGGATGTGATTAGGCAGTGGTTGGGAGTGTGGAGGTGATTGGTCAGTGGTTGGGAGTGTGGAGGTGATTGGGCAGTGGTTGGGAGTGTGGATGTGATTGGGCAGTGGCTGGGAGTGTGGATGTGATTGGACAGTGGTTGGGAGTGTGGATGTGATTGGGCAGTGGCTGGGTGTGTGGATGTGATTAGGCAGTGGTTGGGAGTGTGGAGGTGATTGGTCAGTGGTTGGGAGTGTGGAGGTGATTGGGCAGTGGCTGGGAGTGTGGATGTGATTGGGCAGTGGTTGAACGTGATTGGGTGATGTCACTGAGGCTGGTTCCTGTGCAGGTGATCGTGGGAAGCATTTTCGAGGTGGTGTGGGCGGTGGTGAAGCCGGGGGCGTCGTTTGGGATCAGCGTTCTACGAGCCCTCCGCCTGCTCAGGATATTCAAGGTCACAAAGTAAGAGCCAGAGGAGAAGGGGGTGGGGTGCTTATTTGGAGATATTGGGCATGGGATGGGGTGTGGGGGTAGACTTAAGGATTTGGAATGGAGTGGTCATGGGTGGATGGTGTTGAAAGGGGTTTTCGGGGAGGAGTTGGTGGTTTGGATAGAAAGGACAGTCTTGCTGGTTGGTTTGGTTGGATTGGGGATCAGTTGGGTGGGATGGAATGGGAGGTTGGTTTTTGATTTACTTGAGTGGAGGCTCAAGTAGGGGTTTAAGTGGGTGGAATAAGCGGTTTGGGGGTAGTGTACCGTGATTTTCCCCCATAAATTTATTGTTGTATGCCCCCCCAGCAGGGCTGCCGGCCACAGTTGCTACCGGCACAGGAGGTTGGATTCGACCCGAACGTGTTGTGCTCACTTGTACTGAGTGACTTACCCAGCAGCCCCCAGCTTTCTCATTTTAAACAGAAATAACCTTCATCACACTGAACGTTTGTATTACAATCTCGCTCTCAAACACAGCTCTCGGTTAGCTCTGACAAGGCGTAATAATTAGATTACATTTGCTACAAAATTACTAAAAATATTGGGCATATCTAATTAATGCAAATGGCAAAAATAAAATGCAGTATTTCCACTGAAATATTTTAATGAGCTACATACACCAATTAAACATGGTTGAGTTGAAATGATACATTACTGGCATTTAGCAGACAGTCTTATCCAGAGCGACTTACGCTACTTTTAAAATGAATTACTTTGTATCTGTTTATACAGCTGGACATATACTGAAGCAATGCAGGACAGGTACCTTGCTCAAGGGAACAATGGCCGTGTGCTACCCAGGAATCAAACCTATGACCTTTAGGTTATAAGCCCAGTTCCTTAGCCATTATGCTACACTGCCACCCTAGCATAAACAGAGATGCTGACTTACAAACATTAAAAAACCTTTAGCAACCACATGCCACAACATCCTTGGTTATCATCATGAGTTAGAAATATATATTGAGAAAAAGCAGAGCTTTCCTACTGGCAGTACTTACACGGGTTCCTCAATCCTTTCATAGCTTTAATAGAAGCACATTGCATTCTCTTAACCAAAAAAGATGTTCATCCTGCTATAAAGCATCAGTATGTCTTCTTTGGGTCCCTTGGGTATAAATGTGTGACCTGAATTTTCAAGTATGGTGGGCATACAGTACCTGTTACCTGTGGCAACAGACCCGGATCCCAACTGCGGGTTAAAAATTCTGGACCTGCTTATTCTTGGGTGTTCTGGTTCAGGCAGTTTGGAACGCCTGTACAGAGTGCATGTGTAGTGTTACTATGACGACCCTTAATGCTGTGTCTCGCTTTCACTCTCTTGTTCTTTCACCCTCTGTCATGCTCTTCCACTCTCATTTCTCACTTACTCTCGCACACTCTGTTGTACTTGCTCTTTCTCTCCCTCTGCTTTTCTCTCTTTTGCATATTTTTGTTTTTATTCCTGTTTGTTTATGATGCTTTTGACAGCTTTTAGATATTTTTTAAAAAATCAAGCCACTACCACTTCACAAACAATTTCTCTGACTGTTCCTGCTCAATCTTGCTCTCTCACCACTATTCTTTCTCTTTCTTTCTCTCCCTGTCTCTCTTCTCTTCCCCTCTTCCTCTGTTAATCTCTGTCTCTCTCTTCTCATATAATGAAGGAATGTCAAATAAAAAAGTAAATAAATGGCCAATTTCTCAAATACATGATGAACTAAATAAATAAAATATATGAGACCAAGACCAATTCCAGTTTTCACAAAATGGCAAAATGAATTTTATGAAAAATGAAACTCTCTTGGTTTTCCTTTCCCTCTCGGCACACAGGTACTGGAACTCTCTGAGGAACCTGGTCGTCTCTCTGCTCAACTCTATGAAATCCATCATCAGCTTGCTCTTCCTCCTCTTCCTCTTCATCGTGGTGTTCGCGCTGCTGGGGATGCAGCTCTTCGGCGGACAGTGAGTACCTGATCTCCGCTTCCTCCCCCTGCCAGCCCCCTTCAGCCCCGCCTCCCTGGTCACAGACTCCACCCCCTCATCCTGGCCCTGCCCCCCTGCCAGCCCCCTGTCAGCCCCGCCTCCCTGGTCACAGGCTCCACCCCATCATCCTGGCCACGCCCCCTGTCAGCCCCTTCAGCCCCGCCTCCCTGGTCACAGGCTCCACCCCATCATCCTGGCCCCGCCCCCTGCCAGCCTCTTCAGCCCCGCCTCCTGGTCACAGGCTCCACCCCCTCATCCTGGCCCCGCCCCTCGTACTCCTCCTCCGCATTGACTGTGCTGCCATTAGCCTATCAGGTCCATTAATGAGGAGTGCTGCAGCAGCAGAGGCAGTGACGTGACATCATCACTTTGCTGTCTGTTAGTGTATCCTGTTATTTTCAGTTGTGTAATTATTTTGGACAAAGTGGATGTGATTGAGGGACATGTCTCTAAGGTTTTCAGTGTGCTCTTTGGAAGGTTTTTGTTCACTGCTGTGATGAAATGCTCACAATGCTCCTGCTCATGTAATCAAACCGCAGCCATTATCAGGAAAGAAAGGTACAGCAATACTCCGCTTCAAAGTCGACATCAAAGTCAAGTTTTAGCAGTTACACGGCACTTTGGACAATAGCACGGGTGGTACAAAGAGCACCTTCGTGTCCTAGCGCAGTTATTTTTGTGTAGGCTAGTTCTACTGTCTTCCTAATCCAAAAAACTCAGCCGTATGATTGCATCAAATCAAAGTGATAAGTGGCGACAGGAACAACATGAAGTGTCTGTGTTAGCCCTCTGCGGCCTGCGTTTCTAACGGGCAAGAAATGCTGTATTTCTCTTGGGCGACACTTTGACCTTTGACCTATACTTTGTTTCTTTTATAATGGTCTCAGCCTTGTACAAATGTACGATTGTGAGAGGCACACGGCTTGCAGTTTTAACTTAGCGCTTCATAAATTATTAAGATTCTGCTTGACACAGCTCAATTTAATCAACTAAACAGTCTGTTTGCTGACTACAGCCAACGAGAAGAGAGGTTTTTTTTTTTTGTCATGTTATCTAAACAGCCACGAACAAAGTGATTATTGTGGAAATTCAATTAATGCACTTAGACATTTGGCCGATCTAAAGATTATCCTGACACAGAGGGGCTAAAGACAACAAAGCTGTAATTAAAGTCTGTTTCCTGGCAGATCCCATGCAGCCTTTGCACATAGCAGTTCCTTAACGATGCTTTGGGTGTCAGGAACGTTAAAGACTTGCGGGAAGGTGTTGGGCCAGTGTGTCAGGTGCGAGCGTTATCTTCTGTACGCCAGTGTGGTAAATCCTATAGAATCATAATGAACCCAGACATGGTTAATTTAGCGTGTCATGTGCCCTAAGCTTTTATTTTTTTTTTTTTCCCGCAGGGGTTACAAATCCCTGCAATAAATCAAAACTTGTCTGAAAGGGTTGGTTGCATTGCATTGCATTATTTGCTGAGAAGATTTGCTTATCTCTCAGAGACTCACAAAAAGCACTTACCTTAGATTCCTCTAATATCCTATCCACATTGAGCAGGAAAATTAAATCATGGATCGGTTACTATTGGAGAGTAGGAAGACACAGAAGTGGTGGTGGTGGTGGTGGTGACTTGTGTGAAAGATGAGCTTTGTTGTTGAGTGTCTTTGTTGCAGACTGGGTGGCTATCAGTATAGGCTGCAGTGTTGGTAATAATGAGAACCCAGTGAACTAGCATTTCCTTGCCACTTTGCTGGGGTGACCATACTCATTCTATACTATTGATGATGATGGTTATTTCATGAATCAATTCCATTTTCAGAGCTTGCTGACTGTCTAGTAACCGGAATTCAGGCAGTCCAGAGCATAGAATGAAAGCTCAAAACGCAAGGTGGACTGGTGTCCTGTATGGAGACCGACAGTTTTGGCCGAAATACGCAGTCGTGTGTCCCAGCAACCCTACATTGAACCGCCTTTTCCTCCAATCTTTATCCATTTCCTTTTATTCCTTACTCTACCCAGATCACTCAGCTTTTATCTGTGTGTGCGCACATCCATGCGTGTGTGTGTGTGTGTGTGTGTGTGTGTGTGTCAGTGTGCGTATGTGCATGTGTGTGTGTGTGTACGTGTGTGTGCATGGATGTGCGGAGTGTGAGCATGTGTGTGTGCGCTTTACAGAGAGTAATGGAGCCGATTCAGTTAGCATGTGCAGCACATTGAGTAGCACTCTGTGGTTCAGTATTTTATGGGGTTAAATGTGAATTTGACAGGCTAGTTCAGTTTAGTTAAACCATGAAGCATGTACAGCATGGAGCTAACAGTAGACAGTACTGAGCAGGCCTGAGAGAGGCCGTTGCAGAAAGCTTATAATCCTGTTAGTACATACTGGCGTGTATCATTCATATGTGCTGGCATTTTTGTGTTTAGCCATCTCGAGCCCAGTAGCTTGCTTTTACCATTACAAATTCATGGCTTTACCATTGCCTGAGGTGGTGAGTGACAGAGTAGGCGGTAAGTTTTGTGTGACTGTGTGATAGGTTGAAGCTAGTTGGCTGATAATTGGCGGAGGGGCAGGTGTGATGGGGGCGTGTGTTTTGGGGAGCGGGGTGGGGGGGTGTTTACTGTGTTCGCCTCACGGGACCTCAGCGTCCATTTGTTGTTTTTGTTTTTTTTTCATTTCTCTCGACGTTTTCTTCAGTTCCAAGACATCGGAGGGAGGTTCCCGCAGGTTTGTCACTCAAAGGGTTGCGCAGAGGGGCAGAAGAAGGACAGAGTGGGGTTGGGGGGGGGAGGGGGGGGGGTGAGAGGGCGTGAGCACAGTGCCGCTCTGTTTTCAAGGACAACCCGTCCCAGGACAGCGTCCCAGCTGTGCTCACAGGGCCCTGGGTCCTATCGGGAGGATTTGGGATGTATAAGGGCCGGGGTGGGGGGTGTGAAAACGCAGTTGGATTACTGTGTGTGTGTGTGTGTGTGTGTGTGTGTATGCGCGTGCGTGCTTTAGTGAAAGATGAATTACAACACCATTACACAAACGATAAGAATGCAGAGGCTCTTGGTACTGTTGGGTTTATGTATTTTATTTTTTATGTAATACTGGGTCAGTATTATTTTTTAAAAAATGTGAATTAAATGCACGAATGGATAAAAAAGTTTTTTTTTTTGGTTCCCACCCTATTCTGGTGGAAGTTCTGTTTAAATTCTCCATTTTTAAACACAGGCCTCTGCGTGGTGTTTTGTGCATGGGTGTGATGTCATACATCTTCAGGGTTTCACCGCTGCTGCAGGTCTGTTGCTCAGGAGGAGGGGGAGGAGCTCAGCACTGCACAGAACGGCAAACTCACAGGGCCCCGCCCCTAAAAACCGACTTTGAGTGACAGCCAGCACACACAGGGATGCACGTACCACAGAGGCCATGGCAGGCACACAACAAAGCTAGTGTAGAGACACACGTACACACACACACGCAAGAATACACACACACACACACACACAGTGTCCTCACAGAGTGCCCATATTGCATGTGTGTCCTCTTAAGGCACCTGCTTCTCTTTGTTAGCAAACTCAACATTAAGTCTGCCACCTTTAAATTACATTACAGGCGTTTGGCAGACGCTCTTATCCAGAGCTACGTACAACAAAGCGAAACCAGGGACCTTTAGAGTATGCAGTGTAATTAAGTTCCAATGAAACTGCTCAGGGGCATCAGAGGCTGACTGGAGGATTGGGGGGAGAGGGGAAATCATCCTATGGGTTTGCCATTGTTGCCTTGAAAGTCGCCCTCCCAAACGCTGTCCAAGGTGCTGTGAGAGGTCCTGTACAGTAGGGGCAACGTGTCGGGAACATTGTAGCAACGTTTTGGCAGGAGTGCTGTGAAGGTTGGGGGAGACAAGTGTGTTGGTGATCCTGTTCTGACTGGTGTAGCATGCTAACGTATATTTCACTGTCCTGGGAACAACCTTCACCATTTCTGAGGCCATGCCCCGCAGCAGTGCGATTGGACACAGAGGAGAAAACTGTAGCGAGCAACACTTTGAGGGGTCGAATGTCATTGCTGCCCAAAACCTCTACAAACTAATTTTGTGAAGATTGTGTGTTAACATGTGTCTGTGCCCAGTATGTTATCTCCATACTAACTAGTGTTTACTAACTGCTAATTGCATGTTTTCGTATAACATTTGTGTGTGTGTGTGTGCGTGTGTGAGTATATTTGTAGGTATACAATAGATGTACTGTATAATGTCAGATGTGTGTAGGTGTAGGTGTGTGTGTGTGTGTGTTTTTATATACTTGTGTGATTTTCTGTTTTCATGTACACAGTTGTAATGATCCTCTCACGTTTTGATAAGTATCGGTTTGAAGGGACGACTGGTAATTCACAGTAATTCACTTCATGTCAGAATTTTAGCAGTAACAGGAGTTACGTCCAACAGCTAAGAGTGGTAAAGGCAGTTCCATATTTATCTGGACATGTGACAGACCAAAGAATCATCGGAATATAAAAATAAAGTAAATTGGCAGCTGTTATAATGTGTGAAGCAGTGAGCCATTTGAGAATTTGATTTTGTTTTGAAATGAAATTCAGTTGGGAATTATTTCTACCAAAAAATGCAATTCTGAACCAATTCTTTTTGGACATTATAAATTATATATATATTATAAATGATGCCATCCTATTTTTCCTGCACGGTGCATGCAGACTGCAGCAAAATTAAGATTTTACAAAATGGCTGCTGGGACTCTAAGCTGATTAGCATATTTTCAAAGAGAACTTACTTTAGAAATTTCCTAAGAATTCTTGTGTTCTCCAGTGATATCATGGGCATAGTGGATATTGTTGAGGGTTAAAAGAGGTTGTGTGTTGTGCCTCTTTGTTAAACTTACTGAACTGTTCTTTCTCCTTTTACCAAAACCCCACCCCCACTCCAAAAAAAAGGTTTAACTTTGAAGATGAGACTCCAACGACAAACTTCAATAACTTCCTGCTGCCATACTCACTGTTTTCCAGGTACTCCTACGTCATCTCTTCCTCTTCTCTTCTCTGTTTTCTGTAATCTGATTGGTTCAAGCAAGGCAGTGAGCCTCCCTACAGACAAAGCTTGGATAATAAACACTTTGAAAGCCTCTGTTACAGGTCAACGGTTAAGTTGGTTTGAATCACTGTCTCCAATTGGAGCCCCACCTACATGAGCTCATGATTCATCAGAAAAAAGGAACTGTTCACTTGTTTATTAGCGAGTGCTGATGACGATGGTTGTTATTCTAGCTGTTAACAATGGCAGCCCCAATATGATGATTATTATTATTGTAATTATTATTATGAATAATAACAACAACAAGAATAATAATAACAATAATAATAATAATAATTACTATACATTATTTTATTCAATATTCTCACCATCCTCTCCCATTTTGAACAGTTCCTGGTCTTGTGTGACTCCCCCACAGATCCTGACAGGCGAGGACTGGAACGCAGTGATGTACCATGGGATTGAGTCTCAGGGAGGCGTGCATCGGGGAATGTTCTCCTCCATTTACTTCATCGTGCTCACGCTGTTCGGAAACTGTATCCTCGCTGAACTCTGGGCGGACGTGCAGTGCGGTGTTCAGGGAACTGTGCTCATAATCCAGAGGGCGGTACAGGACAGGCTCGATTCAGGGGTGGGGGCACTGCTGTTGTGCTCTTGGGGAAAGTGTTTAACCTGAAGTGCTTCAGTATACGTATATCCAGATTGCATGGAGAAGTCACTCTGGAGAAGAGCTTTGATTGGATATCTGAATCTAATGTAATGTTGCTCTGCTCGTACTGCAGCCGACGGCAGGTCTTTCTGCAGGGGGTCATGCTTTAGCTCCCATGTAAGATGGACACCACAAGATGATCTTGTGTTTTTTTAAAATTTATTTTAATTTATCTGTTTTCATGTAAGCCATTTCCATAACAAACCGGTGCCTGCCCGCAGCAGATGGGTTCCCCCTCTGAGTCCGGTTCTGCTCAAGGTTTCTCCCTGCTATCAGTCAGGGAGTTTTTCCGTGCCACTGTGGCCCTAGGCTTACTCTTTGGGGGCCGATTCTCTGCTTTGTGACAAAGCTCCTTTGTTAAAAGTAAAATTGATTGATTGATTGAATTTGTTTTTGCAATTAGCAGTTAGAAAACATTTAAACACGCCACCAATGCTCACGCCACCCCCCCCTCCCATCTTGTGTTCGGTGCCAACCCAGGCATCAAAATATAAACCTTTAACTTGGGCCGACTGCCAGACCCCCAAACTCAAGTGAATATGCCCCTGCCCCAACAGATCAGTTGAGTGAATTTGTTTCCCTTTTATCCTGAACAGGGTCAGTTATGAAGGACGAGGTGTGATTAATTAATGATTTGTATTTTTTATAACTGTATGGATGTTTGTAACCAGGGCACCATCGCAAATGAGACCTTGGTCTCAATGGGTTCCCCTGAGTAAATAAAGGTTAATAAATAAATAATAAATAAATAATCACACCTCACACTTCAGCTGATTGTGGACTACAGCTGAATAGTTTCTCTCTTCCTGTTTTAAAACTCCATGTGTTATTTTGGGAACTGGAGCGTTTTACCTCTTATCCAGTGTTTGGGGGGACGGGAGTGGTTTATTGTTTTCAGTTTCCTCTGATCCTTTCCTTAACCGAACCCGTCGCTCAGACACGCTCCTCAATGTCTTTCTCGCCATCGCTGTCGACAACCTGGCTAATGCACAGGAGCTCACTAAGGTAACTCTGGCTGGCCTTAGAAAAGTTATTTAAATACATTTCCAAATGATTGTTCATAATGATATTGTGTTTCAAGAGTGTATGTGTGAAATGGGTGTTTATGTATGAAGTATGGTGGATGTACAGCTTACGAGTTTGCCTGTGACTGCTGATACCAGTTCACCACGCATGTCCTTCATAACCCCCATGTCTCCCTTTATCCCCTCCCGCAGGGAACAGCCAGTTTCTCTCCACATGGCCAGATGAGGTGAAGGAGGAGCCGCCATGCTGCAGCCAAAGCCCATGGAGGTAAGGGGGTCGGCCCCATGCCCTGCAGCCAACTCTCCACTGGGAAGCATCCCCTGGCCCACCCCCCCCACGCTGTGGTTGTCTCTTTTTTTTCACCTGAGGATTGTACCTCCTCACCATGTCTTTTGGTTGTGTGTGTGTGTGTGTGTGTTTTTTTTTGTTCAGTCTCTGAGGTTGTACCTGCCTCTTTTTGTACCCATGATGGTTTGTGTGTGTGTGTGTGTGTGTGTGTGTGTTTTTGTTCAGTCTCTGAGGTTGTACCTGCCTCTTTTTGTACCCATGATGGTTTGTGTGTGTGTGTGTGTGTGTGTGTGCCTTTGTCTGTGTGTGTGTCTGCGTCTGTATCTGTGTGTGCGTGTCCGCGCGTATGTGTGTGGTTTGTCTTCGCACGCCGTTGAACGGGACGAAATAGTGCTTTGAACTCAACTCGCACAGTCAGCCCCATTACGAAAGAAGACAGCTAACATCAAGTACAGCCAGTGAACTTGTGTTCTGTTAAATTGTTTTATTATTGTGTATGTACTGTGCATGTCAGCTCAGTGTAGTAATCAGTGGTCTCTTGTGATAGAGACCCTGGTTTCTATGGGCTTTCCCTGTATAAATATGTCTGTGTGTCGATTGAAAAGAAAAAAAAAGTGTGTGTGATCTACTTAAATTCATCAAACACTGTTTAATGCCGCTGTCAATGTCTCTGCTTTTCCTTGCTCAAAGGCTATTTTGTGGGCGTGGCCTGCTCATAAACACTATTGGCATTAACGTTCACATCCACAGCAGCAGACCATAGTCATGAGCGTTCAGTGTTCAGTGTTCTGGCTCTCTACTCCACAATTTTAGATTTGTGCTCAAACAATTCACGTGTGGTTAAAGCCCAGATTTTCAGGTTTTATTAAAGGATATCTTATACATTTTGGTTTCACCATGGAGAAATTACAGCACTTTCTATGCATAGCCGCCCCCAAACCCCGCCCCCCCCCCCCCCCCAATTCTATACATGGTCTTTCTTTCCATTTTAGACTATGGGGATTTGTTTACAGGCATCCAGCTGCTACTATGATTAAGCCTCTAGGTGCCATGTACCTCTCTGCTCTGTGATTCGTTACAGGTGATAAATATGGGACAAATCACTGTCGTCTTTGTGAAAAGGTTTACTGAGCCTCTCTGTTGGTGAGACACAATCAGCACTGTTATGTTTTCATCTACAAAGCCTTTTTGGGTGGGAAACCACTTTGTTTATCTTCTCTTTTGAATTGGAAAACAGGCACATGCTCATGGGACTGGCTTGTATTCCACATCCCCAAGACAAATTGTGGCTTAGGACAGATTGCTTTTTGCTTTTATGCCCCTCACACTTGGAATGATTAGCAAAAAAAATACTTTTAAATTGGACTCCTTACTGCCTTTGAGGCAATATGTTGAATATTATTGTTTTTTATTGTAATTATTTAATTAATATTTTATGTGTATTTTTAACTAATTTTTTTATTTACCTTTTTAATGTACTGGTTTTAACTATGAGGGACTTTCCCACAACGGTTTCCAAGGTTTAAAGTATTTGATTGATTGATTGACTGACCTGTTGCAGAGGGAGGTGTTTGATTGGTTGATCGACCTGTTGCAGAGCGAGGTGTTTGATTGGTTGATTGACCTGTTGCTGGAAGGGTGTCTTTTATACCAACAGGCCTTCCAGATCCTACTGTTTCCCTGGGAGGGATTGTAGGTTCAACACCTAACACCCAGTACCCCTCATTATTGGCCATAATAATCCATTTTATTCAAATTTCAAACAAATATTTATCAATGGTTTATTTCAAAGCACTATTTTATGTGTCGTTATGAATGGTATTTTCTTTTAATACTCTTGTTTTTAAGGAATTAGACATTTTACAAAGTGTTTTTTTCCCTCTTTAGGAAGTACATTAGATAAAATACATTTGAGTATTAACATGAAAAATATATTCACAGTTGAATGCACAATCTTTTGAAGCTGAAACCAGACCAGACTGCTTTGTGGTCTGTGCTTTGAAGATTTAAAAACACTTTGTAAATCTGCCACTCTGCATTCATTTTAGGGAGCTATGTTGTTTTTGGGTTTGATGTTATACAGTTTAATGTTTTTGTCTTTTCTTATACTTTGGGAGGAGGAGGGGGCAGACAGAGAGAGAGAGAGGGGGAGGACAGACAGACCGACCTCCTGACTGACCTCTTCCCTTTGTGTTCTGTTTTTTGTCTCACGTTTTTGTTTTGTTATTTTTTGTTTGCGTTTGTTTGTGCACGTGCAGTTTCGTAAAGCAAAATCGAGGTGCTCTATCTCGCAGCTCTTCCGTCTCCAGCGTTAATTCACCGTGAGTTTTTGCTCCAGTTTACAATTTACTCAACCCCTCTCACCTCTTTAACCCCGCCCACCCACCCATCCGGCCGCACCAACCGCCTTCAGTGCGTCCCGTCATCTCCTCCTCTGCCATCGGGATCTCCTCCATCACATGGGCCACAGTCTGTACTCTCTGCCCCTTGCCATCTAATGGTGAATGTGGAAACCTCTCTCTCTCTCTCTCTCTTTCCCTCTCTCTCTCCCTCTCTTTTTCTCTGTCTCTCTCTCTCTCCGCACGCGCGTGCATTTGTGCATTTGAAATCCGATGTGTGTTCTCGAAGCTGACGGGGCGTGCTGGTGAAGCTGTCGCAACAGCACCCTCCCCTCGCTAACTCGTCTCCCAGCTGATAAGAGCGAAAGAGCGTAACTCTGCAAGAAAGTAGGGGGTTGTCACTATTCCCTAATGTGTCTGCTGCCCCCCCCAATTAAGAGTAGGTCAGTTTTTAACACAGTTTTTTTTTTACCTTTACCCCCATCACACACTCACCTCACTGCACAGGCTTCCTCATCTGCAGTGGTTCCATCATCTTGCCAGGAACATGCCGCTAACTGAGCTAAACAGCTCCTGCTGAACATTTCCCACACATTTCCCTGTCCACTGAAAAAAAAAAGAATTTAAAAGAAAAAAATGAAAGAGGTGGTCCTCTTGTTTCCAAAGCCGACATGCCTTAAGGAAGACCAAGCTTTTTTTATGTCCCAGGTAACGGAAGTGAGCAGATGCTTGTATAAAGTGTTTTATGCCGCCTAGATGCTCAGAATACCATTTGGGTGCATGAGTATAGCACGTCATGTTAGCCAGGCCCACCCATAGCCACGCCCCTGGCACCCTGTGGGGTGGGTGCTCGGTGAGAGGAGCAGGGAGCGGGCAGCGCAATTTAAACGGGCGTGGTCCCCCCACCCCCCACGCGCGCTACCCCCCGTCCGCCGTCTGTCAGCCCTGCTCTGTGGCCGGCCAGCCGTGACGCAGCCCTGTAAATCAGTCTGACGGACGGAGGCGTGCGCGGGATGCCGTCGTGAGTGGGCGGGATGAGCGGGGGGGGGGGGCGCCGCTGCCACACTCAGAGCTACCCGCTGACTCTGGGATCGTCAGAAAACCTGCCAAGGCCCATCTCCGCATGCTGCACCGTACTATTCCCACTGGAAGAACAAGACCACGTCGAAACATAGTATACGGCTGGACAAGGCCGACCGATGGTGTGGACGTCATAACTCGGCTGACCAATGGTGTGACTTCATCACTCACTCAGTCGCTCAGTCAGTCACAGACATTCCCGTTTGTAGGGCTGGCTCTATCTGTTGTATACCAGCCAAAAAAGCTGTTTTACGGAGACAGCCGCCAGGGTCTAAGCACTGAAAGTGTGAGTTCATGGTTGGTTGCCTTTATATAAATCATAGCAAGTTGCTAAAGGAAGCGAGCCGGATTCCTCGCCTGGTGGTCATTATGTTCTGTTACGTACGCAGTGGAACTTTATCTCGACGGCCTGTTGAGGTCGCGCAGACAGTTTTGATTTTTCACTGGAAATAAAAAAAAAACCGGGCGGCATTCCTGAGGGAGATTTCTCCCACAATTCCGCTGTCATTGTAGGAGAGGGAAGGAGATGCTGCCATGTCCTGCGGCTGTGAAACCCCTGCGTCCCAGCATTTGGGATTTGTGAGATCCATCGTTCTTCCAAAATGGCACCTGTATGCATACAATTGGTGGCCTGAGATCCTTAGTACCATAATGTTATAAGCAACCTGATCGGGCTTCTAGTTGTAGTCGTACTAAAAGAGTACCGTGCGGTTATGAGCCTGAGATGTAATCAGTTGTCCCCCTAAATGCAGGATTCAGCATTTTTTACGCATAATTCTGGAAAGACAAACACATATTCTGGTCTCTTTTTTTAAAGATTACAACCGGCAACGACCCAGACTCGAACCACAACAAGATAATTCCTCCTGTTTGTTTGAGCCAGCCGTCTTTCGGAGTCTGTCGTTTGTGTTGTTTATTGATCATAATATTTACACAGCCGTCGGCGGCATTGGGGTTGGATTTAAAGAGAAAGTGCCTCATTTGAATGAAGAATCAAAAAACGAAATGTCACGCTCTTGCTAGCTCGCTCAGTATGAGTAAATCAAAACAGAAATTGCTCCAAGGTTCTTTTTTTGTTAGCCAATTTTGATCAGAACGTTATTTGAAGCTTGTCCCGCTATTTCATCCCCATTCTGTTCCCAGTGTCATGATAAAATAATGAGAGGAAACACATTGGTTGTGTTATTTTTGTGAGTTGTCATATTTTGGCAAAAATAGCCATTTTATCGGAATTCAGGTTAAATACATTTTTAATGTCCTGCCACCTGCCTTCCAAAGACGTAGCATTCCATGGGCTAGTGCGACCACCGAGTGATGCTAACTTTGATCCTGTAGGCCAGGGGTCCTCAATCTTACCCAGAAAGGGCCGGTGTGGGTGCAGGCTTTTGCTCCAACCACACAGAAACGCTCCTGATTCTCCTAATCAAGGTCCTTAGGAAAGACTCCAGTGGCTGATTAGTGGTATGAGGTGTGTAACTGTTTGGTTGGAATGAAAGCCTGCACCCACACCGGCCCTTTCTGGATGAGATTGAGGACCACTGCTATTGGCTATTATGGTGGAGGGAGGTTGGGATGGGAGGGAGTTGGGGTAATTTCAGTGAGATTGCGATTATGTGATTTTTAATGCAAGTGTGCAATTCAGTCACCGAATCAATACCTGGATGTGAGATCATCTGTGAAGATGCTCCATGACTTTGCGTGTGAGAGTTGTGTATGCGCCTACTTTTGTATGTGCGGACAGGGTATGTATGTACCCAAGAGACCAACTGATACCCTTTTTATTGACCATGCTGTGTTGTGTGCACGTGCTTGTGACAGGACTTGGGATGTTGTATCAGAGTTAGCAAGCCTGTAACTTAGATGGTAAAAAGAATGGCTTTTCACAAGACAAGGATTTTCAAGCCATGATTTTTATGAGTTAGCAATGCTAGCATTGAATAGGAATTTGCCCCATCAAATAAATGACATCGCTGGCATACTGTGGGAATAAACATAATCAGTATTTTTGTGACCCATATATAATAACATTCATTTCAGCATTTTTCATTATCATTTTGAAAAATGTAGTGTGCCACTTAAATTGCATTACTGCTGTTTTATATTCAGGTCAACACAAGTTCATGTGAGTATATCATTCCATAACCAACCATGGATAATCATAAATGTTTTGGCCCAGCTCTGATTGTGACACAGAAGACGTTCAGCTACTACCTGTTTCAAACAGAAAGTTTCTTTTTCTTAACTAGCATTTCGGAAAGGTTGATTAATGCATGAATCAAGCTCCTGAGAGTTACTTTCAGGGAAAGCTGAAGGGGTTTTAAAGAGTTTATTTTTTTAAAGGTTTCTGGTATTTCATGACATTTTCAGCTTAAATAAATATAACAAAAATGTTGTGAATAAACTTTAATTGATGAACCCATCCAGTGTGATACGTGATGCATACATTGTACCATAGTACCCCAATAATAATGTTTTAGAAGTGATTTTTGAAAAATCCTGGTAGAACATATCGAGCCCTCCCAAAGCCAAAGCTGATCTGCAAATGAATGTGAATTGGGCTCCCATGGATCGCCCGTGACCTGTACCTCCCTGCCGTCTCTCGCACCCTGTCCAGCAAGGAGCAGCAGAGGTCGGCAAAGCTGATGTCGGTGTGGGAGCAGCGGACGACGCAGCTGCGCAGGCACCACCTGCGCGCGAGCAGCGAGGCCCTGTACAACGAGCTGGAGCCCGAGGAGCGGCTGCGCGTGTCCTCCGCCATGCACATCCGCCCCGACATGAAGACCCACCTGGACCGCCCCCTGGTGGTGGAGGCGCGCGATGGCAACGGCAACGGCAACGGCAACAGCGGGAAGGAGGGGGGAGACTGGGGCACCTCGGGGGAGGGGGAGGGGGCCGATGAAGCCGCGCCTCTCTCCTCCTCGCACCCCCGGAAGCACCACAGGCACCGGGACAGGCCCGCCAACGAAACCGGCGGCAACGGGGAGGCGGGCGAAGGCAGGGAGGGCGGGGGCCACACCCACCACAGCCGAAACAAGGAGCACAACGGGTCGCGGGGCAGGGATGGGGGCCGGAGGCACCACCACCAGGGTTTGATGGACGAGGGGGGAGGAGGAGGTGGAGGGGGAGGAGGAGGAGGGGGCGGTGAGAGAGAGCACCGGCGTCACCATGGCCACCGCCAGCCGAAGGAGGGGAACGGGACGGGCGGGAACGGGGCGAAAGGCGAGCGGAAGGGGCGGCACCGGGAGGGGGTGCGCCCCGCCGGTCGGGACGCGGACGGGCGGGACGGCGAGGGGAACGGCGAGCGGAGGAGGCACAGGCCGCGCGGGGCCCGCGCCCGGTCCACCATGGACCAGGAGGAGGAGGAGGAGCAGCGTCGGGACGGCGAGGAGAGAGAGGGCGGCAAGGCACACAGGTGAGACACAGAGGAGAGACAGGTGAGATGCTGTAGAGAGACAAGTGAGACTCTGTAGAGGAACAGGTCAGAAACTCTAGAGAAATAGGTGAGATGTTGTAGAGAGACAAGTGAGACTCTGTAGAGGAACAGGTCAGAAACTCTAGAGAAATAGGTGAGATGGTGTAGAGAGACAAGTGAGACTCTGTAGAGGAACAGGTCAGAAACTCTAGAGAAATAGGTGAGATGCTGTAGAGAGACAAGTGAGACTCTGTAGAGGAACAGGTCAGAAACTCTAGAGAAATAGGTGAGATGCTGAAGAGAGACAAGTGAGACTCTGTAGAGGAACAGGTCAGAAACTCTAGAGAAATAGGTGAGATGCTAGAGAGACAAGTGAGACTCTGTAGAGGAAGGTCAGAAATCTAGAGAATGGTGAGATGCTGAAGAGAGACAAGTGAGACTCTGTAGAGACAGTGGTCTCCAACCCTGGTCCTGGAGAGCTACAGGGTCTGCTGGTTTTCACAGTGACTCTGCACTTTGTGAATCAATTCGAGCAGTTGATTGCACAGTTAACTCAACTCGCCCGGTGTCTTGGGTCTCAACTGGGTGCTGATTTTAAGGTGAAAACAAAAACCAGCAGACCCTGTAGCTCTCCAGGACCAGGGCTGGAGACCACAGCTGTAGAGAGACAAGTGAGACTCTATAGAGGGACAGGTCAGAAACTGTAGAGAAACAGGCGAGATGCTGTCGAAAGAGCAAGGAGGTGCGGAAAGGTTAGGTAATATAACAGGTCCTATCGCTTCCCAGATACAAAACACGGAAAATTGTGGGGTGCTGATCTGATCTTTCTATCCATAATTATCTTGTCAATAACGAGCTTGCGAGGGGTTGTAAAAGTGGAGCTCTGAGGATGTGTTATCCAGATATAATTCCTTTGAACAGGGATTTAAGTGCTCCTGTGTGGGGCTGTTCATTGCTTGTGGTGCTAGCAATATGCAGCTAATTGTTGTGTTGAAGTGGGTCTGTTTTACAGCTTGGTTATGGCTGTAAAGTGTGAACAATATTATCTAAAGCTGGATGCTGGGTGCACCGTGGGACTCTGGGCTCAAAATGGCGTAGACTTTAAGTAGATTTGTCTTCATCTTTGACCAATGAGATGACTCTGTAGTTCTGATAAGGTGACATTTTGTCTTTCTTTCGACCAATGAGATAGCCCAGTAGGACCATCAGGGCAGAGCTCTGTCTTTCTCTCAGCCAATGAGATTACAGAGCAGAAATGAAAGGAAGAATTAAAAAAAAAAAAAATCATTTTTATTTTTGTATTGTTTATCGTCCTGTCTACTAAATAGACTTAGTAGTAGCTTAGTAGGCCTGAAAGGGGCGGAGCTCCATCCTCTTAGCCAATGAGACCACTCTATTCTGTCTGACAGGGGAAGGCACGCAGACGTAGAGGGGTGCGGGACTGCCACCAGTCCGCCCCAGCTCCCCGGGGGTCGGGTGTCGGCCTGGGACAAGCAGGAGGACTCGGACAACCAGAAGAACCTCTCGCGGACGTGCCAGGCGGGGCTCGGCACCAACGCCATCCACATCCCCGTCACCCTCACCTCCCCACCGGGAGAGACCACCACCATACCCAGTCAGTGCCACCTGAAGCCACCGTCTAGAGCTTCCATCCTAAAACAGATCCACTGTCCGTCAGCAGCCTAAGCTGGCCAAAGATTATAAGTATATTATAAGAGCCACAATTAGTTGCAAAGGGAGAAAACTAGTGTGAGAGCCAGTTTGGCCAAGGCATTGACCGATTGTGAGAACCAGTAGAAACCAGTAACTGCCTCCTTTTGCCTCATATTATTCCCCTTTCTCTCTCTCTCTCTCTCTCTCTCTTTCTCCCTCTCTCGTCGGTAGTGAACAACATCGACGTCGACTCGCTCCCGTTGAACGAAGAGAAGAAGAACCTGGAGGACCAGACCAAAAACGGGCGTCGGCAGATTCTGCCGTACAGCTCCATGTTCGTGTTCAGCCAGGCCAACCCGTGAGTGCGCTGTCATGACGACGCTTTTCATTACATAAAACGCCGCTCTCTGTTGTGACCAGCTTCACGTAACACGAGGAAAGGTCGTGTGTGACCAATACAGAGACTCATGTTTGTTTTTTTCGTTGCAGTTGTTTATTTTCGGGTGGGGTCGAACTCGACCAGCGTTCTTTTTTCACCAGTTTTTCATCCACATCTTCTTTTCTTTTTCTCCTGGTTTGGAGTAACCGGCCGTGCACTTGTAGCCCCCGTCTCTTTGTTGTGACGTCCGCCCGGTTAGGCGGACTGCAGCCTGACCGTACCCCTGTAACCCACGCGGTGTGTTTGCTGTTGAGGGGGCGGGGTACTGGCGGTAATGCATTTGAAGTGCTGGGCTGAATTACTCACTTCTGCAGATCAGGAGTGGGACTCAGCCTCTCACGAGTTCTGTTTTCCACCATGAACCGAAGAAACACACGAACCGAATAACAAAGTGAGCAAAATGCGCGTTACGGTGTTTCCTTTTTCACCACGGTCCTACCATTGAATGTGCGCAGTTAATTGGAAAACTGTGACCTTTTTACTTTTCGAAAATCCATCAGCAGAGTGAAGGATGTTGTGAAGGCAACTCCTACACAGGACTATGAAGGTGTCACTCCAACGCACATAGCTGAGCATCTCTCCTTGGGCGTCATCTTTAGTTAAGCAGAAATGAAGGAAAGGCTAGGAAACTCAAATCAGAGGTAGTTCTGCTGTTTTTTTTTCTACTTGATATTATTATCAATGTCACTAATTGGCCAGAGTTTTAGTTCACCCAGGTGTCCTAGGTTTAAATCAGCCCTGGTTAGTGGGGAAGAATAAAAACAAACAGTCCTACCCGTCTCTAGGCCCAGATTTGAGTATACCCTGTCTTAGAGAGCAGACTGTGTGGTATGGGGATAAATGCAGGTTTGCAGGTGAGCTCATGAGGTGTTGTTCCTGTGCCGGCCTGCAGGGTGCGCCGTCTGTGTCACTATGTGGTGAACCTGCGCTACTTTGAGATGTGCATCCTCTTGGTCATCACCATGAGCAGCATCGCGCTGGCCGCGGAGGACCCGGTGCAAGCCAACGCCCCCCGCAACAACGTGAGTCCTGCGACCCGCAAAGACGGGTCTGCTTGGCGGGGTGGTTGGGTTTGGGATGGTGCGAAGGGGGGGTCAGAGGCAGGGGGCCTTACGTGGTTCCCCTCTGTATATTTATGCCCTCTCGCTTTTCTTCTCACCCAGTTTGGAAAACTGAACCGTATTTATCAGTGGCTATTCCTGCAGCCTCCATTTTTGATTCAGGACAGTGCGGCCAAGCACGCGCACTCTTCCAGTACACACGATATCAGCCGCCACATTCTGTCACACCACAGTTTGCAAGTCGGTCTCGCACAGACATGAAGTGGAGGAAGATGTTTCATATACGGCTTAAGGTGGATTTGCTGGCACCTAATTGACCAGTTGGGGTCACTTGCTGTCACCCCCCGCTTACTCAACCCCAATTATATGTAGTTTTTTTTTTAGAATTTAGTATATAACATTATATTATATTGTCTGTTACTCTAAAAACTACATGTTTGTGTGTCACCCTGTTAAGGAAAGGCTACCCAGTAGCCCAATTGAGTAGATTTCAGATACCAGGTTCAAATCGTTGGAATGCTCAAGTTGAATTATTTTGTATCTCTTCAATGTTAGTTTTGTTAATGTGTTTTAATTATTTCAGAGGTTAATTCTGCTTTATAGCAAAATTACACGGTGTGTTAAAACCAATAGTGGCTCCTGTTTGAGAGCCGGTGGTTGGTCTGCAACAGTCCTCCTCCCGTACAGTGGTGGACCGTTGAGATGTTCCACCTTGTTGTCAATAACTCATGTTGCATATATATGCATACGTGCATACTTGCATATGTATGTGCGTGTGTGTGTGTGTGTGTGGGGCGGGGGGGGGTGGGGGGGGTTTGCAGACTTGTTAAATAAATGTTAAGTGTTGACAGCCCTGAGTAATTCAACTCTGTGTGTGGGGACGGTGGCTCGTCTCTTATGCAAACATTGCTAGTCACAGTATCGAATTACTCAGCGCGTGACTACGTACTGCGATATCATTACATAAAGCGTCTGATGATCACAGTGTTGTTTACATTTTGTTCCATACAGGTGCTCAAGTACCTTGATTATGTCTTCACGGGTGTGTTCACCTTTGAGATGGTGATTAAGGTGAGGCTGTCTCTCTTTATCGTCACGGTAATTAGTCTGAGGTCTCCTAACGGCTTCGGAATGAATGCTGTCTGGAGGGTTCGGGGAAGAAAAAAGAATCGCTTTTGAATCACAGCCACCACTTCTGGGCTGCGGCGTGCCTGTGCAGCAGGCACTGAGAGACCCCGGCAGTTTGATTTTCTGTCTCATTAAGCAGAGTGTAGCACGGAGGAGCACTCCTCTTAAGCTTCAGTTATTAACCTGCTCTTTTGACGTCCGGCTCATTGTGGATCAGGGTCGTAGACTGGCCCTTATAACCTGTGGGGTTCAGCAGTTAGCCATGGGAATCGTTCCGCTTCCTTGTTTACTCCTGAGGAACAAGACCAACCATTAGGAATTGTGTCTTTGTGTTTTCATTTGAGTTCTCGGTGTGTGTGTGGGTGTGTAGTATCAGTGTTCTTGGTGTCAGTGTATAGTAGCAGTATGAGTGTTCTGGGTGTTTGTGTGTTTAGTATAAGTGTTCTGGGTGTCAGTGTATAATAGTAGCATCAGTGTTCTAGGTGTCAGTGTATAGTAGCAGTATGAGTGTTCTGGGTGTCTGTGTATAATAGTAGTGTCAGTGTATAGTAGCAGTATGAGTGTTCTGGGTGTTTGTGTGTTTAGTATCAGTGTTCTAGGTGTCAGTGTATAGTAGCAGTGTGAGTGTTCTGGATGTCAGTGTATAATAGTAGTATCAGTGTTCTAGGTGTCAGTGTATAGTAGCAGTATGAGTGTTCTGGATGTCAGTGTATAATAGTAGTATCAGTGTTCTCGGTGTCAGTGTATAGTAGCAGTGTGAGTGTTCTGGGTGTCAGTGTATAATAGTAGTGTCAGTGTTCTAGGTGTCAGTGTATAGTAGCAGTATGAGTGTTCTGGGTGTCTGTGTATAATAGTAGTGTCAGTGTATAGTAGCAGTATGAGTGTTCTGGGTGTTTGTGTGTTTAGTATCAGTGTTCTAGGTGTCAGTGTATAGTAGCAGTGTGAGTGTTCTGGATGTCAGTGTATAATAGTAGTATCAGTGTTCTAGATGTCAGTGTATAGTAGCAGTATGAGTGTTCTGGATGTCAGTGTATAATAGTCGTGTCAGTGTTCTAGGTGTTCGTGTATAGTAGCAGTGTGAGTGTTCTAGGTGTTTGTGTGTTTAGTATCAGTGTTCTGGGTGTCAGTGTATAGTAGCAGTATGAGTGTTCTGGGTGTCAGTGTGTAATAGTCGTGTCAGTCTTCTAGGTGTCCATGTATAGTAGCAGTGTGAGTGTTCTGGGTGTTTCTGTGTTTAGTATAAGTGTTCTGGGTGTCAGTGTATAATAGTAGTATCAGTGTTCTAGGTGTCCGTGTATAGTAGCAGTGTGAGTGTTCTGGATGTATGTGTGTTTAGTATCAGTGTTCTGGGTGTCAGTGTATAGTAGCGGTATGAGTGTTCTGGATGTCTGTGTCATATTAGTTCAGTAACGGAAGCCCTTGGACTCTTCTCTTTTCCGTCAGATGATTGACCTGGGCCTGCTGCTCCACCCTGGCTCCTACTTCCGTGATCTCTGGAACATTCTTGACTTCATTGTGGTCAGTGGTGCTCTGGTGGCGTTCGCATTTTCGTAAGTAAAAACGAATAAGAATACGTTTTTAAAAGCCCCAGCATCTGAACGACTGTTCAGGGGCATGTGCTCCTCAGCTCATCGGAAAAGCTGTGCTAGTTTATAAACTGAAAGTTAAACAGTTTCCGTGGTTACAGTGACAGTCAGTGACAAGCATGTATATCACTCAGGAAGTACTCTTGTTCTCCCCTCTGGTTTTTCAGAACCATAGTGTTGCAAATTTTGTCTCATAGAACTGATACAGAATTCAAGTTCAATGTCATAAAGTTCTTACCTTATAAATGAAAGAAGTACCGCAAGACGGAGCATTCTTTTTTGTTTGCCAGTTCAGTCTATCCTAAACTGAATTACAATAATGTAACTGAGTATCGCTTTTTCCACATCAGCCCTGAACAAAAGTTTAGGAATCCAAAAAAGTGAAGAATTCTATATAAATTACTCATGACATGTCATGATTTAATCAACATTTTTATTGAAATTTTACGAATTCAAGTGCCTTTTTTTCTGCGCTGACATCTGTTTTGTTCATTTTCGTGTTTGCCAAACTCGGCAAGCTGTCCTTGAGAAGAGAAAATAGCTGTTAAGCACTGGCGTGTAATTGAATGCTGAAGTCGAGGGCTTTTGACGGTTGATCACATCCAGGCCGAGGCAGCGTAGCCGTGACCAAGTGCCGCTGCTCAGGGCTTCTGTTTTTATTTATTTATTTATTTATTTGCCTTTTTCTCCCCAATTTAGTCGTTATGCCAGTTCCCCATATGTATCATAGTCCTGGTCGATGCGCTATCCTCTGTCGGTCTGGGGAGTTTGTAGACTACCACATGCCTCCTCTGATACATGTGGAGTCGCCAGCCGCTTCTTTTCACCTGCCAGCGAGGAGTTTCACTGGGAAAGCGTAAGGCGCGCGGAGGTTCACACAGATCCCCTTCCCGCTGAACAGGCGCCCCGACCGACCAGTAGGAGTCACTAATGCAACGATCAGGACTCATACCCTCACCGGCTACCTACCCGCATACACATGTGTTCATAGGAACATCTGACCAGGCCGGAAGTACCGCTGCCGGGGATTGAACCCTGGTCTCTGCGGTGGTAGGCAGACGAGTTCTTATACCTCTACACTACCCAGACGGCTCGCCCAGGGCTTCTTGTAACGACGATTGGACTTACCCACAGGGCCGGGGGAGAGGCGCTCCGAGAGCCGAAATGTCCTCCGTGCCTTTGGTTAACGCTGCGAGGAATTACGGGCTACATTTTTAAGTGCCGCTCAGCTATTTTGCCTCTCTATTAACGGCACGCGCCAGATTGCCTAACGACCGCGAAGCTTCCCTGAGAGGTTGTTCTCGCGGCTGTTTTCGCTGTTCGTTTGCAGCTGTTCATTTTTTTTTCACTGCCAGCGGAGTGAAAATGAGCGAGAAGGTTAGAAAGGTTTTCTACGAGGAGCAACGTGGCAACAAGTGAACCGTAATCGTCCATCTTAGGTACACGAGCGGCCCTCCCTCCGCGGCCGCGACACGGAATTTGCGAAGTTTTCCCGTGTCAGTTCGCCGTCTATCTCTGTGAATTAAGCCAACTGTCATTAGCCTACGCTGGGGAAGCTGTTCGTTCAGCCGAATACAATTTTAGGTTCAATATTTTTTCATTCGTATTGACAAAGAGTATGCATATAACAGACATGCACACCGCAGTATCACACTATGGAAGAATGCATGATTAGACAATCAAAAAAAAAAAGAAAAAGCAAACAAAAAGTAAATATAACTCACAATTTAGAAATGTTATTACTATATTCATTAAAAATCCTAGATGAAATAGAGTAACCATGAAAGGGGGAGGGGGGGGGGGCTTGGATTTACAGTAATCAATCTAAAATTGTGGTCAGTCTGTCAATCAATCAATGTGAAATTGAGCGAGGTTTTCTTGCCACAGCCAAAAAAAATGTGCACTTGTTTATTCCTGCTTCCTGTTCTGGCAGGAGATCAGTACTGCTGTATCTGCCCTGCCTCTGATGTTTTTCAGGGCCTGATCAATTATTTACAAAAAAAAAAACATTTATGTGTCCTCTCTGGCAGCACCTTACAACCTGTTGACCAGAGAGGGTTAGCCTGTTGGTGCATGTGATGTATTTTCTTCCACTGTGCTAGAGCAGAGCTAGCAGAGCCCTGTTAAATCTGCCGCCTTCATGAACTCCTTTCTGTGTGCTTTCTGAGCGTGAGGTCTAAAAATGCAGTGCTGCAGTTAACCTCTGTGAAATAAAACAGTGCCTGTTATTCTGACTTGTAACTGGTTTCTATGCACAGACTGTCTCTCTCTCTCTGTTCTTTCTCTCTATCTCTGTTCTTTCTCTCACTCTGTTCTCTCTCTCTCTCTGTTCTCTGTTCTCTGTTCTTTCTCTCTCTCTGTTCTCTCTCTCGCTCTCTCTTTCTCTCCCTCTCTCCCTGTTCTCTCTCTGTTCTTTCTCTCTCTCTCTGTTCTTTCTTTCTCTCTGTTCTCTCTCTCTCTCTCTGTTCTTTCTCTCACTCTGTTCTCTCTCTCTCTCTCTCTCTCTGTTCTCTGTTCTCTCTCTCACTCTGTTTTAGTGTGTAACGGCACAGATGCGGTGTGTGCAACAGCGCGGTTACCGGCGTCTCTCTCTCTGTGCCCATGTGTGATGTTGCCGTAGTAACAGTGTGTTTGCGTGTCTCTGTGCGAGGCACCCTGTTGGTACTGACTCTCTCTCTGTTTCCCGGTTTCTGGGACCGCTTGCAGGAGCTTTATGGGGTAATGTCTTTGTGCCGCCTGCTTTCTTGCTTTCTCTTCTCCACCCCCCCGAAACCCCACCCCCCCCACCTCTCGCCCCTCTGAGGGGCAGCCAGCTCGCCCCGCCCGCAGGCCCGTCCTGCTGCATGCTCCATGACGAGCATCTCTCCCCCCCCTCCCCTCGTGCAACGCAAATATATTTCCACATATATGAAGACCCAATATATTGGCATTCTTGATTGGTCATTTTTTGTGACAGAGTAGTAGCATGTAAAAAAGCATTTAACTCCATCTACCAATGGCATAACGCAGAGACGCTGTTGCTTGAAATGTGAAATATTTTGTAAGTTGTATTGCGTAGTATGTCAAAACATATTGCGCCATATATCGACCTGAAATGTAACAATTATTGTGGAATGTACCATGAATGACAATATAAAAATGACAATATATTGGCAAGCATTAGAACATGCACATTTGGAATGCCTCCATTATTTCAATTGTATCATTCCAAGTATTGCAGTGTAGTTTTCGAGGTATAGCAACATATTTTTGTATTTTGCATAGGAATATAATTTTTCTGTCTGCTCATCTGTCCATTCTGGGCCCCCCTTCGCCTTGTATAGGTGGGGCTACATCTCTAGTTGTGACTCTCGTCCTCCATTCTCACTGTCATGCCTTCATCCCATAATACCCCCATTTGTCTTAATGCAGTTGCCTAGAGGGGAGTAACCATTTGTTTTGTGTCTTGATCAAACTGTATGAGGCTCAATGTCAGTTGTTCTTCTCCTACTGACAGAAATGGTCCAGTTTGAAGGGGCTTTTTTTTGTAACCAGTGTTTCACTTTGTGCTAAGTTCTACACGTTTCTTAACTGTATGATACTGTATTTTGGGCATAGTAACAGGAACGAGGGGTCGTGTGAAAGTCTCGGCTGAGACCGTCTCACTAAAATCCCCCCCCCAACTGCTTTCGTTTTATCGAAAGCGCATAATGAGTTTCGAAACGAAGCGTTCTTTTACCTAGTGCAGCGGGAGATCGAAGGGCTGATTCTGCGTGTGGTAATTTAATTGGTGATGAAGTGATTCTCAGACAGACAGATATAAGGAGAGAGAGACAGCCCTGTGATATCAGGTACAGCCTACCGGTGGAGTTTGAGGACTCTCAGTGGAAAATCAATAGCTGATGGATGGGGGGGGGGAGGAATTTTCCCATGACATGTCACATGTGCTGGAGCTGCATTGCTGCCCCCCCCCGCCCCTCCATGTCCCCCTGGCGTGTGGGCGCGTGCGCGTGTGTGAGGGCAAGGGTATAAATAGCTCCCCGCTCCCTGTGTGGTGCGTGTGGAGAGAGGGGATGGGCGCTTTGGAAAACGGCGGCTGCACACCGTGTATGTGCGACCGATGCGTCTGCCCTACTGGACGTGCTTTTCGGGGGCCTGCCCCTGTACTACCTTAGGGGTCAGTCTGAGACCCCCCCACACCCCCACGCCCACGACAGTGAGTTTGCCTCCTCCTCATTCCTCCCCCTGTCTCTGTCACCCTGCCGTGATTTAGGGAGGCTGACAGATCACCCCTCAGCCTCCCTCCTGTCAGACATGCAGCTCCTGCAGTGCCTGGCTGCTGACTGCTACCTGTTGCCTGCTAGCTGTTACCTGCTACCTGTTACCTGCTAGCTGCTAGCTGCTGGCTGCCACAGTAGCTCTCTCCCATACTTATTACCACTAGGGGAAAAGACACCACTGACTCTTTATGGCGGCAGTGAGTGTATAACATGGGCAGTCATTTCCAAAAGCAGCAGAGACCGGGAATGCCTGCTCCCCCTCAACCAAACAAGCAAGAGCGGTTCTTACAGACTGCTCTCTCCCAGGCACTGCACCGCACAGCACATCAGACCTCCATCAAATGTGTATTTGGAAGCCTATAACTCTTTGAAAGCATTCCCACAACTCACTAAGAACTTTTGGTAATGCTTTCTTTGAATGGTCCTTAAAAAAGACCATTATAACTCCTTCATAAGCACTTTAAGAGAAACTAATAAATGTTTTTAAATAGCTTGTGCATAGCTCTTATGAAGGATCGTTCATAGAAGGTGTTACTGAATTTTCACAGAAGCATGCTTATCCAAAAGTGTAGGATCAGTGAATGTTCAGAATATTTGTGAAAATATGTTTATTTTAAAAAGGTCAAGAATCTGTGTTTGCCAGTCTCTGTAAGGTTACAATCTTGGTGCACATGTCAGCCCAGTTGGTTTTAGACACAAGGGTTTTTTTTTGTTCTGTCCTCTTTTTTTAAATTGTGTACTTCACCTCTGTCTCCAGCGAAAAGTGACATTTTTCCTGTCTATAAAAGCTTACTGTAGCTCTTCTGCTTCACGTGTCACCATTTGTAAATGTAGTGTCTTAAGTTGTTTGTGTTTTTGTAAACTGATTTGCACAATCTGCTGTTGTTTTCTCTCTCTCTCTCTCTCTCTCTCTCTCTCTTTGTGAAGCTGTCATAATGTCTTCTGCTCTGCTCTTGTCGTTTTTTTTATGTGCTTTTTTGTTCGTTTCTTTCTTCATTGCTTTCCTTCGTTAGATCGCAACAAAACCTGACCAGGTGGGACCCCCCCCCCCTCCTCTCTGTGCCAAAAACAGAACCCTAACCCCCCTCCCCCATCCCCCAGTCCCAAATAACCACCCTGTCCACCCTTCTGTATCCTGGCTAGGCCAGGATAGCGATAACTCATCCTTCACAATTGACTGACCCCTGTAGTGAGTAGGTGCCGCTGGATCACCTCTCTGATAGCTGTTCGAAAGACCTACCAGCTGGGGAGAATGGAGGGCCGCACAGACGACACCGTAGCGTCGCGTTTCGGTGCGGGGATGGGTCGAGGACGGCCTCCTTTCAACTTGAACCCCCTTTTTAAATAACAGAAAGCCGGGTCTTGCCCCCCCCTCCCTCCCCCTCCCCCCCCCCAACACTCTTCTGTGAGCGCTGGACTACCTGCTGTCCAGACACAGCGGGTGGACTCTTTTGACAGCTATCAGAACGCTGTGCGTTTGTTCATCTCCTCTTTAACCGTCCGTCGGACCGCCTGAGTCCCATTCAAACCATACCCGCGGGCTCGGTAACGGCCTTAGCGAGAGATGGGACAGTAGCGTGCATTGCAGCATGAGATTTGCATGTCGGTGTGTTAGAATAGAACAACCCACCCCACACCCCCGTCACCTCCCAGCCCCCCTCCCTCCACTAAGCACACACACCACCCCCAACCTCAACAAAAAAGTAGAGGTGGGAAGAAAAAGAATCAACCACCCCACGATGAGCTTGGATTTAGATGGCAGTTTGACAAAGCGCTATTTGGCACAAAGTGTGAGAGTCCGCGTGTGCGTGTAACAGCAGGACGGATCTTCCGACTGTATAAAAACTTGAACCAGTGGGCAGTGCTGAGGTGTGTGTGATGTGTGTGTGTGTGTGTGTGTGTGACTGAATGCAGAAAAGGTTACAGTTTCTAATCTGGAGTGGTACTCTGCTGAAGTGCCTTGGCTCTATTTGTTTTGTAGAACGTCCAGCTCATTTACTGGTGGAATGTGTTGAGACTGTGTACCAGTGCTCTGCAATAGATGAGGGCCTCTGCCAAAGAGATAAATAATGTAACGTGTGTGAGTGTGTGTGTGCACGTGTGTTTGTGCGTGTGTGTGTGTGTTTGTACGTGCATGCGAGCGTGCGTGCGAGCATGTGTGTGTGTGTGTGCGTTTGTGCGTGCCTGCAAGCGTGCGTGCATGTGTGTGTGCGTGCGTTTGTGCGTGCGTGCGAGCATGCGTGCGTGCATGTGTATGTGTGTGTGTGTGTGTGTTTGTGTGTGCATGCGTGTGTGCGAGCGCGTGTGCATGCATGTGTGTGTGTCTGTGCATGCATGTGTGTGTGTGTGTGGCAGTATGCTGTGTGCATATTTATCTTGGCAGGTGCCTTCCATTGTTGGCAGCCACGGCTGTTTTCAAGCCCGGTCACCCTAAGGAGGATGCTCCTCCCCGTAAGCCAACATTTTAATGGCAGTAAAACCCCGTCAGAAGGATCTGAAGGAGCTGAATGCTGGTGGATCTGTAGAGTCTGTGAACGACTGAAACCCCGGAGCAGATGGAGAACAGGGCTTTCGGGTTCCCAGCGTGTGAAGTCGTTCCAGGCGCAAGGTCCCAGGCCGGCTCCAGCCGTCCCCCGGGCTCTTCCCCATCGCCTCCGGCCTGCTCTGTGCCCTGGAGCAGGGCTCAGCGCGCATCAGCGAATCAGAAGAGACCTCTATGGAGTGGGGGGGGGGGGGGGGGATGTGATAACCCGTCCCTCAGAATGGAGAAATACCACAGCCAAGTTAAACCGGTTTTCTAAACATGGCACTACTGTCACACACACACGAAAGTAAGCTGGGACCCGGTTTGACATTCTACATTTACTTATGCCGTACATTACTACACACCATGCGATACGCATGATGCGTTTAAAATGTGCGCAGGTGCATACGTGCACTGTCTGTCTAGCAATGCAGCTGGATGTCACATAGCCCCTCTACAACGACCAAGCAGCTGTGCCCCACAGCAACCATCGCTCTCTTACAGTCTGAGAGTGCACACGGGCGTGGAAGGGTTTAGGGCAGGGGCGCACTACACGGGCCAATCCGTTTCAAGATTTCGCCCCAACTTCTGCCCTTAATTATTTAATAAGCACCAACGACAGCCACAGATTGGAAAGTGAATCCTGAAGACTTTACTGTGCTCAAGTACAGGAGTGAACAAGTGTAGTTTTTATAGAGCTGGCAGAAAACTCAAGCTGAGGCGACTGGATGGAACAAAAAAAAGACCAGCACTCAGACCGACCCTCCAGGACCGGAGTTGTGCAGTTCCTGGTTTAGAGGCTCCCCTCAGCTGACCTCATCTGTGTGCCAGAAAGCCTCTTGACGGTTGTCAGTCCGGGCTACAGAAAGGACCCAGACACCAGTTGCGTCAGCAGCAGACACCAGTGATTCACCGCTGGTGGCGGGACGGAACAACAAATGTTTCACTTCTGCCAGCTTGACTTGTGTGTATGGATACTGCAGTGACAGCGTCTTAGTCAGCTTTGTGTTAGCCAAATTAGGGCAATTGTATGGGCAGGGTGTCTGTGTGCTGAACCCCGTTTCTATTTATTGACCCTGTTATCCTTTTTGTTTTACTGGGAACACCAGATGCCAGATGAGATGAGTTCTCATTTACAGTGAATGTGTGGGATTGTGTAGCCAATCAGTTGTTGTGGGTCTGACTTGATGGCCAGTCTGAGTAAGCCATTTTTTGGGAGATTTTCCAGAACATTCCTACTCTTTCAGTAAAATGCCATGGGACCTTTAATGACCACGGACCCTGGCTGGATGTCTCACACAAATGACAGCCTCTCCTACAGCACAGTGTCCCCATCACTGCACTGGAGCATTGGCTTTTCTGATTGGTCAAGTGGGAAGATCGCCCTCTACTGGTATGCCAATATAGCCCTCAGCTGCAAACTACAACCTCATTTCCTAGTGTTCCATCCAAGAACTGATCAAGCCCAGATGTGTTTAGTCCCAGCCATCAGGCAGAATAAACATGTAGGTTAGGGTGGGTGCTAACGTAGACTTCAAACAAAACCACTCCTCTTACCACATCAAGCTGCTGCTTCAAAGTAAAGCTTATGAAACTGTGGAAACCTGTTTAAAATATTCCCTTTCTTAAAAACATAAAAGGAACTACCATTTGAAATACAGAGAATTGCTCTCTTACTGAGAAATGTTGCTGCCGTCTTGTTTTCTCAAATGAAGAAGCCACTTAAGAGCTGTGTCCTTTATCTCTGGTTTACATGCAGTGTTGAGAACTGGGTCATTACTTCTCTTTGACGGCAGCTGCTGTTAATTGGTTTGCGATGAGGACTGTCGTAGGTTCCTGCTTTACAAGCATGCCATCTCCCCAGCCTGTGCGTTTCAGTCCGTCTCGGAGGCCGTCCAATGCTTGGCCTTTCTATTTTCACCGTTCCCGCCTTTCAGTTCATCGTTCTGGTTCAGTAGCTCATTATCGGAGATAGTGTCTGCGGATTTAAAAAAAAAAAAAAATAGCGGTGGTTTATCCAAAGAAACGGCTCCACCCCCCTCGGTCCAGGGTAGTTTCTTTGTGTCTTTTTCTATCTATTCCGACGTGCCATTCTGCAGAATCCCAGGACGCGCACTGTGTGCGGGAAGTCCCTGTTCATGCGCACGGACAGACTGTTTGTTTTTAAACGTTGTCAGGTCGTGACAGGCTTCTCTCTGCGTCGCTGGGTTTCTGAGGAATGGCCCAGTGCTGTGTACGTGTGCTCACTTGCATGTCCTGACTGCGGGATGCATCCAGAAAGATCATGTAATTCAGGATTACATGGCCTCTGCGAAGGAATCACGGCCTGGAGCGTAAGCAGGGTGTGTGTGTGTGTGTGTGTGTGTGAGTGAGGGTGAGCGTGTGTGTGATGGTAAGCGTGTGTTTGTGTGTAGGTGTGTGTTTGTGCACATACATACAGTACATGCACGTGCATGTGTCAGTAATATTAAACGTGTGTTTTCCAAGCTGACCCTCTGTTTGCTCTCTGCAGAGGGACCAAAGGAAAGGACATCAACACCATTAAATCCCTCAGGGTGCTGCGTGTGCTGCGGCCGCTCAAGACCATCAAACGCCTGCCCAAGCTAAAGGTAACATTACAGTAATGCTACAGCACACCTGCCCAAACTCAAAGTAACATTACAGTAACGCTACAGCACACCTGCCAAAACTCAAGGTAACATTACCGCAATGCTACAGCACACCTGCCCAATCTCAGGGTAACGTTACCCTAATGTTACAGCACACCTGCCCAAACTCAAGGTAATGTTACAGTAATGCTACAGCACACCTGCCCAAACTCAAGGTAATGTTACAGTAATGCTACAGCACACCTGCCCAAACTCAGGGTAACATTACCATAATGCTACAGCACACCTGCACAAACTCAGGGTAACATTACCGTAATGCTACAGCACACCTGCCCAAACTCAAGGTAACATTACCGCAATGCTACAGCACACCTGCCCAAACTCAGGGTAACATTACCGCAGTGCTACAGCACACCTCCCCAAACTCAGGGTAACATTACCACAATGCTACAGCACACCTGCACAAACTCAGGGTAACATTACCACAATGCTACAGCACACCTCCCCAAACTCAAGGTAACGTTACCGTAATGCTACAGCACACCTGCCCAAACTCAAGGTAACATTACCATAATGCTACAGCACACCTGCCCAAACTCAAGGTAACATTACCGCAATGCTACAGCACACCTGCCCAAACTCAAGGTAACATTGCAGTAACGCTACAGCACACCTGCCCAAACTCAAGGTAACATTGCAGTAACGCTACAGCACACCTGCCCAAACTCAGGGTAACGTTACAGTAATGCTACAGCACACCTCCCCAAACTCAAGGTAACATTACCGCAATGCTACAGCACACCTGCCCAAACTCAAGGTAACATTGCAGTAACGCTACAGCACACCTGCCCAAACTCAAGGTAACATTGCAGTAACACTACAGCACACCTGCCCAAACTCAGGGTAACGTTACAGTAATGCTACAGCACACCTCCCCAAAGTCAGGGTAACATTACAGTAACACTGCAGCACACCTGCCCAAACTCAAGGTAACATTACAGTAATGCTACAGCACACCTCCCCAAACTCAAGGTAACATTACCGCAATGCTACAGCACACCTCCCCAAACTCAAGGTAACATTACAGTAATGCTACAGCACACCTGCCCAATCTCAAGGTAACATTACCGCAATGCTATAGCACACCTGCCCAAACTCAGGGTAATGTTACAGTAATGCTACAGCAAACCTCCCCAAACTCAGGGTAACATTACAGTAATGCTACAGCACACCTGCCCAAACTCAAGGTAACATTACCGTAATGTTATGTGTGAGGTATTACATTATATCACACTCACACCTGACAAATTCAAGCCGACTGCCCAATTTTTTTGGCATGTCAAAAAGCAATTGGGAGCCCGTAAACCAGTCAGGTCGGTTTTGAATGGTATCTCATACCTCGCGAGTTGCGACATTGAGACCTAATGTTCACCTTACGATTTGATCTGAAAAGAACAATTGAGAGCCCGCAACTCATCTGTACGCACGCCCACCCTAACCAGAACATAATCAAACACAGAGAAGGTCAGGTGACCGAACCTGGTTAGACTGCCAATGATGGGATACCGACTGGTAATTCCACCTGCATTACCCGAATACCGTCATACAGAGAGAAACAGTCCATTAGTATTGCGCATACTGTCTGTAACTGGGCAATGATGGAAGTCTGTTCATTTAGCCCTCTGCTAACGAGGTACGTTGTGACATTTGTAGCTGCTCGTGTTTTTCTGGCTGACGTTCTGTTCGCTCGTGTTTAATTTGACCGCGTGTCTGCGTGCCCCTAGGCCGTGTTTGACTGCGTGGTGAACTCCCTGAAGAACGTGCTCAACATCCTCATCGTCTACATCCTCTTCATGTTCATCTTCGCCGTCATCGCCGTGCAGCTCTTCAAGGGGAAGTTCTTCTACTGCACCGACGAGTCCAAGGGGCTGCAGAAGGACTGCAGGTGGGCGCGCGGTCCCGTCTCGGCTGCGCAGTTCTGACGCCGGCTGCGCCGATCTGAAGCTGGCTGCTCGGGTCTGACCTCGGCAGATCTGCGCTCAGCTGCGCAATTCCAACACCCGCTGCGCAGTTCTGGTACTACCTGTGCAGATCTGATCTGGGCTGCGCAGTTCTGGTACTATCTGTGAAGAACTGATCTGGGCTGCGCAGTTCTGATACGATCTGAGCAGATATGTTCACAGCTTCTCCAGTCTTTTCTTAGCTGCTCTGTTCTCATTGTAGCCGCATGGATGTGATGCTAACTGTTCTGGTGCTAGCTCTGCAGATATGACATCACGTAGTTATGACACCTGTTCAGCTGGCCGCACCAGGCACAGTCGACGCAGGTGCGGTCCGGATTCAATCCAGGACTGTGGGGCTCATCCGTACGATATTGACCCCCTCCCCCCCGCTCTCTCTCTCTCTCTCTCTCTCTCTCTCAGGGGACAGTTTCTGAACTACAACAAAGACGGCGTGACCGCTCAGCCGCGCGAGTGGAAGAAGTACGACTTCCACTACGACAACGTGCTGTGGGCCTTCCTCACCCTCTTCACCGTGTCCACCGGGGAGGGCTGGCCCCTGTGAGTGTGCAACCACGGCAACCTTCCCACGGCAACGCACCCAGACTGCACCGCTCGCCTCGGGGCCGTGCTCCACTCTGCCAGGCTAAAGCCCAGTCCAGACCGAAGATTCGCCACGTGGCAAAACCATTTTAGAATGTTTCAGGGAGGGGCTGGAGCCGTGTGAGCTACCTGTCTCAGAATGCTACATTACATTACATTTATTTGGCAGACGCTTTTATCCAAAGCGACGTACAAAAAGTGCATTTCATGGTCATAGACAGCTACTAAACACAGGTTCAATAAGATACAATACTTATTTTGTACAGCTATTTCTAGCCAAGAACACAGTTTAGTTCACACAGTGAACACTATTCTGACCTAAAGCCAACTAGGCAGAAGAATAAGCTACAGTATTAGGACAAATACAAATTACCAAAAAGTGTTGGGATGGGGCAACATGTGACAAGTGTCATGAAAAGGGGGGGGGGGATTTAGAGTGAAATATACAGCGTGGTGGTGGTTAGTCTAGGTATAGTCTGAAGAGATGAGTCTTCAGGCCACGGCGGAAGATGGGTAGTGAGGGGGAGAATGTCTGATTCAACTGGCGATTCAACTTGTCAAATTGCTGGTGGCGAGTTTTAGAATGCTGCAAAGAACGTTGTGTTGTGAATCTTTTGGTATGAACTGGGCTTTATATTCAGTGCTGGGTAGAAACTGAGGTTTAGAGCCCAGAGGCAGAATCCGGACTCTTCCTTTGAGACATGCTTTGAGATTTATCAAAGTAAAATAAGGAATGGGTGTATCTTGGCATTCAGCCCAGTGCACACTGAGGAAGGTTCTTTTGATTAATGCTCAATGTTTTTCAGTTGGACCTCGATTGTGGATTCCACTACATTGTGATCTCTGCATGCTAAATGGATGTAATGTAATATGATCTCCTTTGTCTTATACTCAGTATTTCTTGGCTACATACCCTAGTAATGGGCCTGTGGCGGTCTGGACTTTGAGGGAACTGAGGGGGGGGTGGTCTGGTGCTGTGCTCTGAGGTGATCCCCATGGCGACCGTGGCTATGGTCTTTGTTCTTCCGATCAAAGACCCCCAGGCATGTGAAAGGTTTTTGAAGGACCCTGCTTTTGAAGTTCTTTGAGGTACCACTATGGTGGGACAGAGAACTGTTCGTATTCCATAAGTAGCACTGAAAGGGACATCGTTTAAAGTGGTGTCATCTTATTTCATTTTTTTTTTTTCTTCGTCTGTAATTAAGTCTTTAAATTAAGCTACTGTAGGTGACTGAGCATTGAGGTGAACAGAGGCCCTTCTCCCTCTCAGATTAAAGAGCTATGTCATGATTGCAACCCAGAGACATATGCGCATAGAAAAATTCATCCCTGGTACTATAGAAATGAATTGGGGAAAATAATTAAATTCACCCTCTTCTCCCCCATTCCCTCCACCCCCCTCTCCTACTCTCCCATTTATCCCTCTATCCCTTCATCCCTCCATGCTATTCATCCCTCTCTCCCTCTGTACTGCTATTCTTCACTCTCTCTCATTCCCCATCCTTCCAACCTCTTCTTCTCGCCCCTCTCTCCCATCGCTCTGTCCTACTCTTCTCCATTTCCCTGTGCCCCCCCGCCGCCCCCTCCTGTCCCCTTATCCTCTCCGTCCCATCCCTCCATCCGCAGGGTCCTGAAGCACTCCGTAGACGCCACCTACGAGGATCAGGGCCCCAGCCCCGGGTTCCGCATGGAGACGTCCATCTTCTACGTGGTCTACTTCGTGGTCTTCCCCTTCTTCTTCGTCAACATCTTCGTGGCCTTGATCATCATCACCTTCCAGGAGCAGGGGGACAAAGCCATGTCCGAGTGCAGCCTGGAGAAGAACGAGGTGCCCGTCCCGCTTCCCATAGCCACGGCGTTGTGTGCGGTCACGGTTTATTTGGTTACGGTTCTGCGGTCTTTGTCTCGTGGTCGCAGTTTTGTGGTTGTGGTCACATTGTCACGACCGTGGCAAAACAATTATAGTCGCATGTTCATGATTTAGTTATGTGGTTGTGGTCACATTGTCCACGACCGTGGCAAAACAATTACAGTCGCACGTTCACGATTGTGTCGTCGTTTTTGTTCGGTCATGGTTCTGTAGGTGTGCGTCACAGTCATGAAGTTTTTGATGTGAGTAGTCAGGACCATGGTAGAGCGGTTGCATTTTTGTGGTCGTAGTGGTTTATGTTGTCATGGTTGTATCACTGTAGCTCTATGATCGTGGTCTAGTCACTGATGTTTGCGGTAGTGTGGCTGTAGTCATCCGGTCACAGTTATGAAGGGCCAGTGTTAGCGACCCCTCCCAGGCCTCTCAAGTGGTCGGCACTGACAAAAACCAGATTTATCTCGTTTCCCCTTTGGAGACAAATCCAGAGATCCCTGTGCCTCACCTCCCTGGTCTCCATGGCAATGGATTTCTGCAGTAAGAGCAGGATGACCAGAATAACCCCCGTCCACCCATCGCAACCCTCCACTCTCTCATGAAACAGTGCCCAGCTTTGAGCCTTGTGCGCACACACACACACACACACGCATATGCACACCCATTACATTACATTATATCTATTTGGCAGACACTTTTATCCAAAGCGACGTACAAAAAGTGCATTTCATGGTCATAGACAAATACTAAACACAGGTAAGATAAGATACAATACTTATTTTGTACAGCTATTTCTAGCCAAGAACACAGTTTAGTTTCACACAGTGACACACACACACACACGTGCGCACACAAACACACACACACACACACACACACACACTCATTGATATAGCCATTTTAAAAGTGTTCCACAGCTGGAATTGGAAATGGACTCCTTTGAAGAAGTAGTTGTGGGCCGGGACATTGCACGGCGAGCATGCTTTCAGGAAGTCTCTCGCTGACATCCGTAAGCCCGCTCCAGGGCCCAAACTCACAAAGCAATTTATTGCGTTATTAGCATTATTCGCCCCGGTGTTTGTTTTCCGTTGATTGGGCTTTTGATGTCTTTGGTTATAAGCAAATCAGATGTTTTTTTTTCTTGTCTGGCAGCAGTAAGGTGTCTGGAGACATTTGCTTGTGTCCTTTCGGGGCGGTGGGTAGACACGCGCGGCTCGAATCGCTGTCAGCAGCGGCTCGTTCCCCTGGAGACGATTCCACCGCAGGTGGCGGCCACGGCGACGGCGGAGCGCGGGAAATAAAACGACAGTAGCCGCGACGAGGCTCGTTAGGAGATCAGGGACTCCGCGATTCTCTACGGTCTCCCGCTCCATTGCTTCATCTTCAGATAAATCTTTAGATGAATTCGCACGACTGAGTAAAGGAGTGACAGCCCCGTGTTTGAAGGAGAGGTAGGGGGGATCCTGCTTCCCCTCAGATTAGGAGTTATGGCGGTGTTAAGTTAATTGTTGTCAGCCGGAATGCTGCAGAGTTTTTAGTCTAAAATGGCCGCCATACTGTTTCATCTTGAAGTGTGTAACAGAGGGCCCACACAGGGTGGATGATCCTGTCAAGGCAGCGTTACAGCGTGCGGATGGTTCAGTGATGCGTGGATACAGTGTCACAGCCTGTCAACAGACTCTGACGTTGTACTGACATTCATAATGAGTTCGATATGCTCCCCTCTGGGAGGCGCTATAGAGTACCCAGAGCCTCAAAAAACATATTTCAGAAGTCATTGCTTTGATAAATACTTAATATTTTGACCATAGCACTCTAATGTACTGGGAAGGTACTTGAAGCTCTGTTGTGTTGTCTATGTACTGGGTTGTCTGTGGCCTGTGTTGTCTAAACCTATATTGTTAGTATTGTGTTGTTTGTAGCCTGTATTGTGTGACTGCTTGTTTTTATTGTAACTATGGTGAAGCCAAAGGCAAATTTCCACAAAAGTGGACAATAAAGTATCTATCTATCTATCTATCTATCTATCTATCTATCTATCTATCTATCTATCTATCTATCTATCTATCTATCTGTCTATCTGTCTATCTATCTATCTGTCTGTCTGTCTGTCTACTGGCTGCGGCTCATAACGCTCCAGTGACCCCTGTTGGTCAGTCAGCGCCTGCTGTCTGCCTGCCAAGGCACTGGCCCAGTGTGTGTGGTAGAGCGCCATGGCGGGTGCGGTATTGAATCCAGGTCATCGGTTGTACGGACTGTTGGAATGCTGTAGGAGTTTGAGGCGAGAAAAAGCTTTGATAAAATTCTCTTTGTTTCTTCTTTTGTCCTGCAGAGGGCGTGCATCGACTTTGCCATAAACGCCAAGCCTCTGACTCGCTACATGCCCCAGAACAAGCAGTCCTTCCAGTACAAGATGTGGAAGGTTGTGGTGTCGCCTCCCTTCGAGTACTCCATCATGACCATGATTGCCCTCAACACCATAGTGCTCATGATGAAGGTCAGTGACGACTCCTGTGCCCCAGGGGGCGCTCTGACGGTTGCAACCACGGCGGGAGAACAAGCCTCGTTGAACCAAAATAGGAAGAGTTCTATGCTAAGTGTGTTCTGCGTTGTATGTGGTTTGCTGTGGGGATCAAGATTTTGATTGGGTTCAAAGAAGCCAACGATTTATTCCTTGATGTAGCTCCACCCATTCAGGGTTTGTGAAAACTTTCATTTGTCATCACTAGGTTACAAGGCTTTCACCAGGATAATGAGGATTTTGGGACATTATTCGGTTTACAAATGGACAGGCTTTTTTTCCCTTTTCATAAAATTAATATTGGTAGTACCAGGCTTGACTTCTAATGCTCATATTGTCCGCCAGGCTCATCTTCAGAATATTATTGGTCAACTTTAGGAAGAGTCTGTCTGTCTGTCTGTGTCTGCCTGTGCCTGTGTCTCTATTGCTGTCTGCTACAGACTTTACTTTCATGCGCAGTAAAGACGGTTTAAAGGGTTACATATTTTTGCCTCCTCTGCTGCTCAGTGTGAATGCCCAGAGGGGTCTACTCAAGCAGAGGAAGAAGCATTCTCAGCACTGTTAAATCAGTCACTGGCAGACAGGTGGACAGACAACGACAGACATATACTGAAAAACATGACACGATTTCATCATAGGTCTTCCTGTTAGTCTGGCTTAATTTGTGTGTGCAGGCATGCGTGCACGAGTGTGTGTGTGTGTGTGTGTGTGAGAGAGACAGAGGGAGAGGGACAGAGAGAGAGAGAAAGGCAGAGAGAGAGAGAATAATAATGACAAAGAGGGTGATTGAGAGAGAAAGAAAGAGGGGAAAAAGTGAGAATATAATTGCTGTCAGTTGAATAACAATATTAGTGAGAGAGTGAGCGCTCTCAAGACTTTTCCACATAATTGCTTTACAGCAGGTTTATCCTGGCTTTAGCTTCCTTTGCTTGATTTAATTTTTAATCCTTTGCTTGATTTAATTTTACAGCTGCCTCAATTTCTCAGTATTTTGCTCATTTTTACATTTGTATGAAGCAGATTGTGCCCATCAGGAAAAGCAGTTAGCGAGGCATTCTTGCACGGTGTGTCAGTTTCATTCTGTAGTGAAGAAGACAGATTCACTGAAGGTGAAGGCAAGAGGGTGGGAATCTTACAAAGGAAAAAGTGACACAACTGTCTGAGTTTGAGTGATTGACATATATATTAGAAGAGTTTACTTACTCTGGATGAGAGCATCTACTCCATGACTAAAGCCGCTTTTCCACCGCATGGTACCGGCTCGACTCGACTCGACTCTACTCGCTTTTGGTACCAGGTACTTCGTTTTCCACTGCAGATAGTACCCCCGTCAATCTAGCTGGTTGTCGTAGCGACTCTGCATGAAACTGCAGTTTCTGACCAATCAGTGGTCTGCAGTGTTTTCACGTCACCTTTTGGTATCGCCTCAGCTCGCTTGGATCCTCGACGGAGGTGATACCATAAAAAGTACCAGGTACCAGGTACTATCCACAACTTCTGCTCGATGGAAGACCAAAAAAGTTGAGTAGAGTTGAGTTGAGTTCTGCCTCCAAGTCGACTTGTAGTATAGCTGATAGCAGCTGGTGTGAGTTCACCTGGGAGATTCAGTATCCCTGACCTCCCCACCCCACACCAGGTCATTGATGATCTGCTTGTGTTGGGGTACTCAGCTGTGTTCATCAATGAGAACATGTACACAGTGATTTTAAGATTGACGTGACAAATACAGATTTTCACCATGTATTACCCTTGGATTGTTTTTCTTAGGCACAAATATAAAATGTATTATAATGAATGAATGACTACTTTGTTCTCTTAGCATTTCAATTGGCGGATACTTTGGCAGATTGTTTTCCGTGCTCTACTTTTTCAGACGCAGGGCACACGTTAGGTCACGCTCAGCTTGTTGAATGCAGCTCTGGTTTTGTCCCCATTTCCGACAGTTCTACGACGCGCCTGTCGTCTATGCAAACATGCTCAAGTACCTGAACATCGTGTTCACCACTCTCTTCTCTCTGGAGTGCATCTTCAAGCTCATCGCCTTCGGACCTCTGGTGGGTACACTGCCGCGTGACCTGTACATGTCCAACATTTACACTGCCGTGTAAGTGTGTGTGTGTGTGTGTGTGTGTGTGTGTGAGAGAGAATGTGTGAGGGAGAAAGAGAGACAGAGAGCGAGAGCGAGGCAGAGTGAGAGACAGAGAGGGAGAGAGTGAGAGACAGAGAGAGAGAGAGAGAGCGAGGCAGAGTGAGAGACAGAGAGCGAGAGCGAGGCAGAGTGAGAGACAGAGAGGGAGAGAGTGAGAGACAGAGAGAGAGAGAGAGCAAGCCAGAGAGAGAGAGAGATATGCAGGTTGGATGGGCTGACTGAAAAATAAATAACTGTGTGGGTTGATGGGTGAGAGGATGAATGACCTGATGTAAAGACAGGTGTGAAGACAGAGAGATTAATGCACCGATAGCTAAGTGGGATGGTTTGTGAGTATATGAATTCAGCTAGTAAATTAATTGAATGTAAAATGGATGGACAGCAGGGTTAGAGACAACAACGGATTGATAAATGGAAATGTGGGTGAGGGGGTGCGGATCATTGCACGGATGGGGCTGTGGAGATATATGAATATACCTGCAGATTTACATATGTATTTACACTTTACATTCATACGTATTTTACATAACTATACTGATGCACACAAACATACGCACAATTGCTCATGTAAATGTATATTATGTATACTGTCTTTGTACAGCAAGCACCAGATGTGTCTAAAACAAATGTGATGTGTCCAGGAATATATCTGCAGATCCGCAGATACTGCGTATGCGTACTGTAAATACTGTGTATGCGTACTGTAAATACTGCGTATGCATACTGTAAATACTGTGTATGCGTACTGTAAATACTGCGTATGCATACTGTAAATACTGCGTATGCATACTGTAAATACTGCGTATGCGTACTGTAAATACTGCGTATGCGTACTGTAAATGCTGCGTATGCGTACTGTAAATACTGCGTATGCGTACTGTAAATACTGTGTATCCTTACTGTAAATACTGCGTATGCGCACTGTAAATACTGCGTATGCGTACTGTAAATGCTGCGTATGCATACTGTAAATGCTGCGTATGCGTACTGTAAATACTGCGTATGCGTACTGTAAATACTGCGTATGCGTACTGTAAATACTGCGTATGCGTACTGTAAATGCTGCGTATGCATACTGTAAATACTGCGTATGCATACTGTAAATACTGCGTATGTGTACTGTAAATACTGCGTATGCGTACTGTAAATACTGCGCATGCGTACTGTAAATACTGCGTATGCGCACTGTAAATACTGCGTATGCGTACTGTAAATACTGCGCATGCGTACTGTAAATACTGCGTATGCATACTGTAAGTACTGCGTATGCGTACTGTAAATACTGCGTATGTGTACTGTAAATACTGCGTATGCGTACTGTAAATACTGCGTATGCATACTGTAAATACACACGTATGCGTACTGTAAATACACACGTATGCATACTGTAAATACTGCGTATGCGTACTGTAAATACTGCGTATGCATACTGTAAATACTGCGTATGCGTACTGTAAATACTGTGTATGCATACTGTAAATACTGCGTATGCGTACTGTAAATACTGCGTATGCGTACTGTAAATACTGCGTATGCATACTGTAAATACACACGTATGCATACTGTAAATACTGCGTATGCGCACTGTAAATACTGTGTATGCATACTGTAAATACTGCGTATGCATACTGTAAATACACACGTATGCATACTGTAAATACACGCGTATGCATACTGTAAATACTGCGTATGCACACTGTAAATACTGCGTATGCACACTGTAAATACTGCGTATGCGTACTGTAAATACTGTGTATGCGTACTGTAAATACTGCGTATGCGTACTGTAAATACTGCGTATGCACACTGTAAATACTGCGTATGCACACTGTAAATACTGCGTATGCGTACTGTAAATACTGTGTATGCGTACTGTAAATACTGCGTATGCGTACTGTAAATACTGCGTATGCACACTGTAAATACTGCGTAGCGGTGAGCGGGCAAACCGATGCATGCCTCATCCGTAACTCAACACGCTCTCCTCTCTCTCTCTCTCTCTCTCTCTCTCTCTGCCGCACACAGAACTACATGAAAGAAGCCTGGAACATCTTTGACTTTGTGACCGTGCTGGGCAGCATAACGGACATCCTGGTGACGGAGATTATCGTAAGCACGGCGGCGTCCGCGTGTGTTTAGTCGTTTACACGGGGGGGGGGGGGGGGGGTGGGGGTTGGTGGGGGGGTGTTGGTGGGGGGGGGGGGGGGGTCACGCAGAAATGGGCTGAACATACAAAAGTAGGAAACATGGTCTATTTTGGTATCGATCTAGACTGCGTGGCCCTTTTGAAAAGAAATCTGCTTAAAGTGGAAACGTCATCGTTATCGTTACACAATCACTTGACCTGCATACTGCAACTGTTAAAATGGTTTGCTAGGGACTGCTTTTTCCGGCAATATTTGTATTTTTGTTGGTTTTTACTTGACTTGTCTTTGTTCACTAACTATTAGCTATTGTGGCAATGTTACTACATGGCATCTCCTTGCTAGCTAGATTAACAATTTAATTTCTTCAGGCCAAGTACGAAAGTTGACGGGTGTAACATGGATGTAAAATTACGAGAAATGCTGTGGAGAAATGGCAGATTACAACCTGTTTTCTCTCTGTCTTCCAACGTGTGAGCCTCAACGGAAAGGCATTGGTTGAATCAGTTTTTGACTCATGCACATCTGTATGTGTGGCTGGCCTCTTAACTGAGCTATACCTGAGAGGCTATTCTAGCTTTGCGATTCGGGGGGCAGACATGCAGGCTACGGTAAGGGCAGGGGGGGCCCAGGGGTGCCCTCACAGGTGCCTTGACAGGGGCAGGGTCTGTTTTTTTAGCCAGGGGGTAATTCCTATGTTCCCAAGGTTCCTATGTTCCCCAGATTTATATGGCACATAATGGGAACATGTCAAAGGGGTCCTATGTTCCCAGGGTCCTATGTTCCCCAGATTTATATGGCACATAATGGGAACATGTCAAAGGGGTCCTATGTTCCCAGGGTCCTATGTTCCCCAGCTCTACATGTGTGCTCTCCCAGGGTCCTATGTTCCCAAGGTCCCGGGACCCTGGGAACATAGATACGCTCCCGTCTGATAGCCCTCTCTCTCTTAGCTACCGTGCCGAGCCACCCTGAGCCTGCTCAGCGCGTGAGTGAAAGCTACTCTAACCCAGAATTGCTTCAATAAAATATCCCATAACCCCCCCATAAACCGGTATTTCCGGGGAACGTGAGTCCGGACGGCTCATCCGGGATTAGAGCTGTCTGGAAACGAATGATGTCGTGCGACAGTAAAGCAGAATCGGAGCGATGAATCAGGCGTTACGAGCAAAGCTGAGGGCAGGAGCGTGTGCCTCAGACGATGGCTGCAGCGTTCATACACGTCCTAGCGCCGCCCTGCGTTTGTGCTGCCCAGCGTAACCCGAACTATGGCCCCGAGGATAAACTAGGCCTGCCAGCAACCTTGGTTTGACCCCACAAAAGGCCATTTTTTAATTTTTTTTATTTTATTAATCCTCATAAATATGATGATGGTAAGCAGGGGAGAAATGATCTGTCAAATTCTGAGCCCAATTAGCCTGATTTAAAACATGATTTTTAAAATAATAAGTAATGGAAAATAATTTATTTATGTACATCTCCACCCCATCTCAACACAGTAGAAGTGCATAGTTTTCATTAGGCAATTACATGCTGAAACATGCAGAATTTCACAAAATTATACACTTACCTTTGATTCTGGAAGTATTAATATTTTGGTCTAAGGCTCCAGATCTTGCCTATGCCTATTTAATCATGAATCTTACCTATCTGTTTGATTGATAAAATGATAGCCTGCTCATGCATCACCTTTTGTTGTGGAGGGGTTGGGAGTCAAATGGACTATCCTTAACCCTTGTGCTTTCCTCAGGGTCAAAATGACCCTTTCCTAACTTTGAAAGCAGTGAAAACCCCTTACATCTTTTTTTCAGCATGAAATGTGATGTCATTTCCCAGTGTGGCCCTTCAATTAGAAAAGGTTAAACATCTCCCTTTTTATATTTTTTTTAAAAAGCTGTACACCGTTAGGGTACAAAGATTGCCCGTGAATTAGGATAGCAGTTATTCACTGATTTATTGATGAGTGACAGGTTGTTTCCACGTGAACAAAACTTGATTTTAGGTTTAAAATTCAGTGAGGAGGCTTTATCACATGGGGTTCAGTTCAGCATGGGTGGGTCATTGGATCACCCTGTGGACACAGGGCGCATGCGTAACATGAAGACAATGCATGGGTCAGACCTGCGATTACGAGCGTTTTGTTCATAAGACTGCGAACATGTGGCTATGAATTTGGGAAGTGGAGCAGACAGACTGTGCCATGCCCATGGGGATGGGGGGGGGGCTGTGCCCTGGGGGAGGGGGGGACAGTGCCTGGGGGAGGGGGGGGGGGTCTCTCTGCAGAATGTCCAAACGTACGGAAGTCTGTAGTACCTCTGCTCTGTTTTCTTTGTGGCTCCTGTCACCTCAGCCTGTTTGTCTCTGGTTTTAAAGGTTCCCACTGATTCAAGGGTGAGTTTGTGTTTTTCTCTCTTTGGGATACTTCTTCTGCTGCACGTGACTTCTGTTCTCTTCTTCCTCCTCCCCCTTTCCCCTCTGTGTGCGTGCGTTTCTCTGTTTCTCTCTTTCTTTTACACTTTCTCTCTCTCTGCCTGACTTCATCTGTCTCCCCCTACTCTCTCGTTCTCTTTTTCTCTCTGTCCTTTTCTCTTCTGCCGCTTCCTCCCCCCCCTTCTCTTTTTCTCTCGCGCTCAATTTTTGTTTACGGCTATCCTCCTTCCTGATTGGACGACTGCACTAGTCCACAGTAAGTGACTGTCATCCTCCAGTCCCGCAATTCATTCTTGCTCTCTCTCTCTCTCCCTCTCTCATTCTTTCTTGTCATCCACAATTATTCCATTATGAGGAAAGGGTGAATTATCCACTCCCCACACAAGTTACTCTCGAGATCCCAAAAAGGCACTTATAAAATTATAAACTTGTTAGTCATCATCACCGTAATGATCATTTGCCATTCTTTATTGTCCACTCTTTATAAAATGTCTACAGCATGTTCTCTCACCTCAGCTAACACTTCTCTCGCTCTCTAACAACTTGCATTAGCCATGAAAGGGTACTTACTGAGACTACATTTCGTGGTTGTGACAGGTTTTCACCAGTCATTATGTTGTTTAAGGCTTCATCGTTAAGAGATGGTGATCATGTGGTGTTGTTCCAGACTTGGGTCAAATCCACTTGAAATACTTGAAATTCTTTAACTGCTGGTAATTATATGAAAACACTGCTGAAGATCCCTGAGAATTTTCAACAAAACATAAAACAAACCAACTCCTACCATAACAGGACGAAGAATTTCATTCTCGATATTGGTGAAAATTGATAGTCAGTAATCTGCTGGAATTTCTGCCTAAAAGGACAAAGTATTTTAAACAGTTAGATTTCAGGTGATAAATCTGACCCAGGTCTGCAGTGTTATCCAAGTTTTAAAAAGAAGAAAAATACCCTCTCTCTCCCTCCCGCCTCTCCCCCTCCCTCCCTCCTTTATATGCCCCCCACCCTCTCCCTCCCCACCTCGCCCCTCTCCACCACTCCACCTCGCCCCTCTCCACCACTCCCCTCTCCCTCCCACCTCGCCCCTCTCCACCACTCCCCTCTCCCTCTCCACCTCGCCCCTCTCCACCACTCCCCTCTCCCTCTCCACCTCGCCCCTCTCCACCACGCCCCTCTCCCTCTCGACCTCGCCCTCTCCCTCCCCACCTCGCCCCTCCCTCCCCACCTCGTCCCTCTCCCTCTCCACCTCGCCCTCTCCTCCCCCTCACTACCCTCTCCCCTCACCTCCCCCTCCCTCCCCACCACACCCCTCCCTCCCCACTGCGCCCTCCCACCACGCCCCCCCTCCCCACCTCGCCCCTCCCCCCACTCCCCCTCCCTCCTCCCCCACGCCCCCCTCCTCCCCACCACTCCCCTCTCCCTCTCCACCACGCCCTCTCCCTCCCCACCGCGCCCCCCTCCCTCCACAGGACAAGCTCATCAACCTGAGTTTCCTGAGGCTGTTCCGGGCGGCTCGACTCATCAAGCTGCTGCGGCAGGGCTACACCATCCGCATCCTGCTCTGGACCTTCGTCCAGTCCTTCAAGGTGCGGGACGCCCGCCCCTTTCCACACCTCCGGCCCTGCTACCCTGAACCCCCATTACCCAAACACCCAGTTACCCACCCATCCACCCACAGCACCCACCCGCTCATCCACCCACAGCACCCACCCGCTCATCCACCCACAGCACCCACCTGCCCATCCACCCACAGCACCCACCCGCCCATCCACCCACAGCACCCACCCGCTCATCCACCCACACCACCCACCCACCCACAGCACCCACCCGCTCATCCACCCACACCACTCACCCACCCATCCACCACAGCACCCACCCGCCCATCCACCCACAGCACCCACCCGCTCATCCACCCACACCACCCACCCGCCCAAACACCCACAGCACCCACCCGCCGATCCACCCACAGCACCCACCCGCTCATCCACCCACACCACCCACCCACCCAAACGCCCACAGCACCCACCCACCCAAACACCCACAGCACCCACCCGCTCATCCACCCAAACACCCACAGCACCCACCCACCCACCCACCCACAGCACCTTGTCTTCTGCACCAGACTACTTCCATATACTCTGCCTGCTCGTTCGATAGGCCCCACCCACTAAAACATATTATATAATAATATAATATATAATATATATATAACAATAAGGGGGCACCGTAGCTCAGGATGTAAGTGCGGTTGTCTGGCAGTCGGAGGGTTGCCGGTTCGATCCCCTGCCCTGGGCGTGTCGAAGTGTTCCTGAGCAAGACACCTAACCCCTAATTGCTCTGGTGAACGAGAGGCATCAATTGTAAAGCGCTTTGGATAAAAGCGCTATATAAATGCAGTCCATTTACCATTTACCATATTCTCTCAAGGCATCACTCTGACCGGCGGCCAGGTTTGGCTCTCTCTGTCCGTACCTTCCATACTTTTCCTCACAGATTATCTGTCGATTTACCCAAAGGCCTCAAAGCACTTATTCATGCATGAAAACCTCTTGATGTCTTCTCCAGACTGAGAGGTCGTGTATGGTGGCCCGAAACAGAGCCGTATCTCGTTTGTTGTTTTGCTTTTTTTTTTTTGGACAGGCTTGCAATTTGCCAACATTTATTTTCTACTTTTAAAAGAAATGGCTTTCCTGTACAGTAGATCCTATAGTCAGAATAAAGAATGAATAATGCAATGGGAGACTAAATACACTACGTGTTGCTCTGCACAGTAAAGATGGAAGCTGGATCTAGAACACTAGAACACACTTGCACCCCTATCCTGGCATGTACAGAATTAACAGATGGAACTGAGGTATTGGGCCGTGTAAGAAGACGGGTCATTTTGCTTTACAGTTTACATAACGTTAAGCAGACGCAGATGTAAGATCCAGAGGAACTTCCGCACCTTGCTCCAGTTTGTACACCTGGGTATTTGCCGAAACAGGTTTAATTGCCTTGCTAAATTGTGGAATCGCAGTTCCCCAGAATCAAATTTTCAACTCTGTACTGCAACCCCTGCTTACTGTAATGGGTCATTAATGTAGTATAATTTACAGTATAATACAACATAATGTGGTGTAATGGTTAGGGTAATATAATTTTGTATAATGTAGTATAATGTTATGCAGTGTAGTATCACGGTTAGTTAGGCTAATATAATTTTGAATAATGTATAATGTAGCATGATATAATGCAGTGGAGTGTAATGGCTAGGGTAATATAATGTAATGCAGACTAATGGTGATTTGCATCTCTGACTCCTGTGTAAATAATGTAAGGCTGTAAAAACCTGCGCTGCGATTAAATTTTGGGTAAGATAGATATAGGATATAGATAAGCTATACTTTTATTGAACCCCGTCGGGTAATTTGTCCTCTGCATTTGACCCATCCTAGTTACTTAGGAGCAGTGGGCAGCCACAGTGCTGCGTCCAGGGGACCAACTCCAGTTCTGAGGCCAGTGCCTTGGTCAAGGGCACCTGCAGGAGCGCACCTAACATGCTTGTCTTTGAGTGTGGGAGGAAACCGGAGTACCCGGAGTAAACCCACGCGAACACGGGGAGAACACGCAAACTCCACGCAGAGAGAGGATCCGGTCGGACCCAGACCTGGATTCGAACCCGGAACCTCCTTCCTTGCGAGGCAAGACAGTGCTAACCACTATGCCACCGTGCCCGCCCACTAAGGCGTTCCACCCTTCTCTCCCCAGGCCCTGCCGTATGTCTGCCTCCTGATCGCCATGCTCTTCTTCATCTACGCCATCATCGGCATGCAGGTGAGCTCCGCCGCTGCCGCCGCCGCCTCGGAGCGCGCGAGGACCCGGGGCGTCCGCTCAACTGCCTGAAGAAAACCTGATTGGCGCATGGTGCCTCGTGGGCCTGTGAATGCTGCGGTGCTACCATAGAGTTTTTAGAGGCTAGATAGATGAATGGGGTGTGACAGTAGAGAATATTGGAGGCAGTGCTGTCTTTGAGCGTAGTATCTATTGCCATTGGTAGCCTCTGTGGAAAATGGATGTCATACAGTGGTATATCTATGGTAGTGTTTATAGACAATATAACTGGCAATTTGGATGACCTGATCTGACACTGTGACTGCAGTGTTTTACCACGCTTTTTTATTTTCATATTTTACCTTATATTGCTTCTTTTTTTTTTTTTTTTACCTACAAGAGCACAAGCTTTTTGAATGGGTTTATTTTTATTTCATCTTTCCCGCAGAACATCCGCAGTCGTGCCTGATCTCCGCGAAAGCGCTCTCGCAGAGTTTACGACGAACGCTGAAATAGGGCGACTTCGACAAAGCTCTGGCTGCGCTTCAAGAAACAAGAAAAAAAAAAAAAAACAAAGCGCAGGCAATCTCCTAAATTGTTTTCGTGAAACGACGACGCCCGCGATCCGATAGATTAGCATAGGATAGTAAATCAAAGGCCATTGTGCCTGACGCACGGGCCTCTCCCCCCCCCCCCCCCCAGCACCACTATGTTTAATCACGGCATTGTGTCTAGCGAGCCACCGCAGCACTGGAGAATGCTGACTCCACGGGAAAGTTCACTTTAGCACCTAACTGCTGCGTTGCGCTCGATGTTTTCCCCGTTAAGCCGCGACTCAGTGACGCATCCCGTTGCCGTTTCCGCGTCTAAACCCTATACGGTGACCTTACGGTGGCGCTGTCCTTAAAGCGGGGGTCTCTTCTGCTGTCCCCTTCCCGCCTCTCCCCAGGTGTTCGGGAACATCGAGCTCAACGAAGACACGTCCATAAATCACCACAACAACTTCTGCACCTTCTTCCAAGCCCTCATGCTCCTGTTCAGGTAAAGCCGGTCGCGGCGGCGTAGCGTAGGGGACGCACGCGCACGCACAAAACGCTCACAGGTGCAAATCGACAAGAAGGATCTGATCCGGCACACTGCTGCTGTTGCTCCCCAAAGTGATGTTTCAAGATTCAAGATTCAAACACTTTATTGTCCATTGATGCAGGCAATAATGGAAATTTGTCTTTCACTGGTGCATAGCTCACGTAGAGATACAATACAGTACATATAAGAACATCAAATGCACACAAAAAGACAACACAGTACATGTAGTAAAATCTCATGCAGTAAAAAGGTAAAATGCAGTAAAAAGTGGTGTACTAAACAGGAGTAAGTGATGTTTTATTGTGTTCAGGTTAAAGTTAGAAAACTTTAGCACTAGTGCTACTTGCAGTTCCATCATGGCAGAATTGTGGCAGAGGCAGTGGCTCTTTGATACATTCTCCATATCTATCCATATTTACTGAAGCACATCAGGTTAAGTGCCTTGTTCAAGCGTATAATGGCAGTGCCCCACCTGGGAATTGAACCTGCAACCTCTCAGTTAGATTAAGCGAGTCAGTGTTATAATGAAAGCATTTGGAATAAGCATTTTTGTTTTCTCATTTGCTGCCATCCTCCACTATGTGTTTTTTTTATGATGTCTTGCCTAATATATACAATATATAATCAGGCCACCCTATCAGTTTCTTGAAAGTTGGCATGCTCTGCACTTTCCTGTAGGAGATATGAAATGATAGCCATATTAGCTGTGGGTCAGCATTATTTCAGAGTGAGCTGGAGGCATTTCTGTAGCTGACTGACCCAGACTGACAGTATGTTTGCTGATCCCTTGTAAAATATTGGGTTCACCCTGAGATGATGTGGAAGCAGTGGAGTGGACATAGTCGCGTATGCCCTATGTGCCCCTGGCTAAAATGTGCTTGCGTATAATTGATGGCTCATGCTAGGAAATAACTCTTCTACCTCCTGTGCTACAGTCAGCCCACATCATTTCCTGTCATCCTGTTTTTCCTTGTTCTCTGCATAATAGTTATAATTAAAAGCTCATCCTTCCTACATCTTAGGCTAGCACTCAAATTCGTTGAACTTGATCTTAATCATTACAACCATTGTGGCTCACAGTGGAAAGGCACATGAAAATAATGAACAGCAAAATGCTAGCTAACATAAATCCAAATAATGTTTATAACTTTGCAGTCTTGGTTTGGGCACAACAGGCACAAAAATGGGTACATTTTTACCAATTTTGAAAAACTTTAAATATTTTGTTACCTGGTACACACACGGTTGCATGACTTTGCTTCTAATTATGTTAACATTCAGACACCGCCCTCCTTGCTCTGCTCTACAAACGCCAGCTACGCGAGTGAGTGGGGAGGGCCAGCTCACGCAGCGAAACGAGAGTCGGGTGTTTGTCACTTTTTGACATTTTAAAGGAAAACTAACGAATACCGAAGTATAATGTATTGCTTATAGAAATAAGCGGCTAAATTCCGAAAAATGTTTTTGGGCGATGGAAATCTGTTTGGCCAAACAAATCCATTGTATAGAAAAACACAGTATATTTGCATGCAAGCAGTTATGTATATACACTCATGAGTGTAAGTGTGTACACACATTTATGATGGTCCTACTGTTTTGCTAGCATAAATGCGTGCATGCGTGTGTGTCTGCGTGAGCTCGCGCACATCTTTTACACACACATACGCGCGCTTGTTAATTCGTGTCTTTCCGCTGATTGCTCGTGTTGGTTCGCGCGTCTATCCGCTAGGAGCGCGACGGGGGAAGCGTGGCACGAGATCATGCTGGCGTGCCTGAGCCACCGGACGTGTGACGAGCGCTCCGGCTCCGTGGGGAAGGAGTGCGGCAGCGACTTCGCCTACTTCTACTTCGTCTCCTTCATCTTCCTCTGCTCCTTTCTGGTCAGTTCTGGTCTTCTTTCTCTCCTTCGTATTCCTTTTCTGGTTACACGTGGGGCCAGAACATTAACCACTGACATTAAAGATAATTATTTTCCGAGCACGGTTACATAATGATGACGAAAGTCCATTCAGCCCTTCTAGGCGTCCTTTAATGAGTTAGTAACCCTTCATTATTCCTCATAAGGAAATTGTTATTGTTTTTTAATGCCCTGATATATAAAGATAGCAACTTCACAAACATGCAACAGAAAGCTAAAGCTCATAAATGTTTTAAGGTACAGAGGTTAAAATACCACGTTGACATTTAAGAGGGCGGAAATGTACTTATTTGATCGGTGCTGCACCTGCACCAAGTGTTTTATGTGCTGACTGAGTACATAAACCACTGGCAGACAGGGAACACACTAAAGGGCACATTATGACTACAACCGGCCGTTCAGCCCTTTGAAGCTCCTAATGTACCCACAGTCAAGGAGACGGGCATCTCAGCTCTGGTCCGTATGAGCCATATGGTCTGCTGGTCTTCATTGTTAGTCAGCACTGAATATGAAAATATTGATTATGCAGGTAATTCAACCAACCCCGGTTCACCTAAATCTTATGGCAAAAAAAACAAAAAAAAAAAAAAAACAGCATAATCTGTGGCTCTCCAGGACCATCACTCAGAAAATCTCTGTTGTAGACTGTCAGATGAATTAGAATTATTCTGGTTTGCACATCTTAATGTCCTAATGTAGTATTTTTGTTCATTGTAATTATATAATATTGATGCATTCAATAAATTGAAACGGTAGTTAACCGAATAATGTTCTTATATGATAATATTGGATATTTGGATTCTTGAATAAGACCGCTCCCTAGTGTGTACAAAAAGCTGTGCATACCTCCTTATCCTACATATTTGCACACTTTATTGGCAGAATAAAAAATGTAATCATATCTCAAAGCACAAAACATTTACAGAAAAATAAATTAATATAAATATTATTACAGTTGAATAATAATAAGTGAGTAAATTAAATAATAATGAAAATGAATATATATTCAGCAATAAATATATAATCATAATAATAATAATAATAATAAACACATACACAAACAATACATCTGAAAATGAATCTCTCTTTTTTCCTGTCTGTCTTTCTCCCTCACGTGACTCTGCAGATGCTGAATCTGTTTGTCGCTGTCATCATGGATAACTTTGAGTACCTGACCCGGGACTCCTCCATACTGGGGCCTCACCACCTGGACGAATTCATCCGCGTCTGGGCGGAGTACGACCCAGCCGCCTGGTACGTGTTCATCCGCCGCTGAAAGTTCTGGCAGTGAGGGAGTTGTAGTTCCTCAAATGTGACAGTTTGGAAATTTTGGGGTTGGGGTGAGGGGAGTGAAATCCGCTTTTTAGGTTAATCTTGCGATTTCCGAAGTGGAGTTTGAAACTCGGGAAAGCTTATATTAATGCCAGCGTGTGCGGCTCAGCGGTGGTGTGGATGACAGTGTGACGTGTGACAGATTTCCATAAATCCGGTTTTCCGCATCACACCCAAAGCTCCTCCTTATTAAACAGGGATGAAGGGATAAAATATTTATATCTTCTTTTTTATTTTTTTCCACACTTTAGTATTCATTGAAAATACTTTATCCCGCGAAAAGCGTATTGAAAATAAATTTCGTTATTTCGGTTCATTCGAATGAGAAGAAACAACAAAGCTCGCCGTCGATATGAAGGATCGGTAATATTTTGCGGGTGGCTTTGACATGTGCAGCCTCCTCGCTGATCACCATAGAAACTGGGATAGTGGAAGACTTTAACTGAAGGGCTGCTTTGAAGAAATAAGACAAAAGGAGAAAAATATATTTTGTGTGTGTGCGTGTGTGTGTGTGTGTGTGCGCGCATAAAGACAGCCTGCCCTAGTTTACATAATAGATATTTTAACCGTGTTATTATGTTCGATAGTGGGAGGACAAAACAAGATTACAGATCTCACTTCAATATCTGTGCCCGGATACTGGGGAGTCTGGGATGTGTAGTTCTTCCACACATGAACCACATGTACAACAACCACAACACCCCTTGGGTTGGGTTAAGGAAATGACTGTGTTATCCAGGATGAAAGCACTCTGTGTTCCCTTCAAATTCCGACTACTGGACCCCCCTGATAAACTAAATCCTATTTTCCTTAAAAATAAACACCACAGATGGTCATAATTTATGTCTATAGACCTCTTCTGCTAAAACTAATCCTAATCAAACTAGTGTGGAATCCAGTTACTGCAGATTTGGGGGAAAAGGGTCCTGACAGTTTAGCATTGTTTCAGAATATCTGCGTGAGTCATTCCTGATAAGGACATCCCACCAGAGTTGAGCATTGTGGGAAAGGTCAGTGGCGTTACTGGAAATGAACTGCCATTATTTTGTTTTGCTGGGGGGGGGTTAAAGCTATAAGTCAACATTTATGTTTCAGGTATTAAGCAGATTGTTTTTACCCAGAGCGACTTACACTCTTACACTGGCTCAAGGGTACAGCAGCAGTGTCCTACCTGGGAACAGAACCTGCAACCTGTGGGTTACTAGCCCAACTCCCTAACTGATATACTGCACCACTGCCTTAGGGCTGGTTGAGTGTGTAATATCGTGTAAACAAACAGGATATCTCAATTTACATGTACATTCTGAATGAACCAAGACAAAGCTGTTTGTCTGCAAAGCTGTTAATAAAGTTGTAAATCGCTCAACTAAATCTTCTCACAACTCAGGATATGTTTGGTTCAGCAACTCTTGAAAAATCATGTAACTGTGTATTTTCAAAGATCTTGGTTTATTGTTAAGCAGTCCTGATGTCTGTGCACTAACCCAGCTTGTTCTTCTTGCAGTTGGCGGATTTCCTATAAGGATATGTACAAACTGTTGCGCGTTATATCGCCCCCGCTTGGCTTAGGGAAGAACTGCCCGAACAGGGTGGCGTACAAGGTGTGAGAACAAGCTTCCTCCACTAGGGGGAGACTAATGCCCAGAGACCTAACAGAATGGCTGTTGGTTCCTCTCCCTCCGACACCAACAAATGACTTGACCGCCCACTCAGTCCTCCCATACTAATTGGCTCGTGGGTAATATTGCAAGGCTGGAAAACAAAGCTTAGAAAACTTCTCAGGCGCTGATACCTGGTTGGTTGAGAGACCCAGGTGAATCCTTGTCCCCTTAGCCCTGATGCCTGCAAGGCATCAGTCTGCCTGTCAGGTTAACATCACCTGTCTCTTCTGTGTCATGTAGAATCAAGGCTGACCATATTTGGAGGGCTTATTTTTCAAATTCAACATTTGTGTCTACTGCCTAGGCCCAGCCAGTGTGACTGGGCAGTAGCAGTGCTGGGAACTGTGGGACGTGCTTGAGGTTCTGACTCACAGAATGTGCCTTTCTTTGAAAGCTTTGTTTTCCACTGCCTGGTGGCTACCCACAATGCCCCTCAGCATGAGGAAGCAGTCGTCCACCCCCCCCCCCCCCCCCTTTAGAACGGCTTGCCGCCGCCATACCGTCGCCCCTGCGCCCCCCGCCCCCCCATTCACACCCCATGACCCCCTTCCAAATGTGTCCTCGGGGCGCAGACTGCTTCAGTTACCCCCCCCATCCTCCTCATCCCAAACCCCCGGGATCCATCCACGCCTCCTCTGGGGGGGGGGGGGCTGGCATGGCATCCGATGGAGTCCTTCTCCTGGAAATCGAAATAACTCAGATTTCTGTTTTTCTTTCCGTTTTCTTTTGCTTTTGTCATTTTATTTTTTCCCCGTTTTCCTCCTCCTCTGTGCTGTTCCTCTCCTCTGGAATCCCGGTTCCTTTTTTTCTGGTCTGTTGTTTTTTATTTTATCGTTTGAAGTGGGCGCATGAGCTACCTTGATATGTACGAGATGCTTCTCCACCTGACCCCGCCCTTAGGGTTGGGAAAGAAGTGCCCGCCCAGAGTCGCCTACAAGGTAGCCCCTCCCACCGGTTCCTCCCCTCTCCTCCCATTGGCGTTGTGACAGTCTTCTTCTGTATCTGTTTGTGTTTTTTGTGTTAATACTCATCTGATCTCTCTCTCTCTCTCTTTCTCTCCTCCTCTGCTTCTGTTCCGATATCCGATATGATCTGCAACACGATGTTTCTTAGTGCTAAGAGACAAATAAGACACTAGAATAAGTGCAAATAGGGTTTGAATACAGATTGACGATGTTACGTGCCCGCGAGCATAGATCAAAGCAGAGGGTCATCGTTGGTACAGTAGAACCCCCCCAGCCCAAATTTCTAAACTTAAAACTCTGAAAGATTTTGAAAAATATTATTTTGTTTTATTCCCAGATTTTTCCCCGCTTGATTTCAGAACATCTTATTGATAGAGTGTGCTGCTCCTCACTCCACGGTCCACTTGTAGAGCACCTGACTCTGTCCAGTCGTAGAGCTGCACATGTCTAGTGTTAATTAAACTGTCCACGGTGGACTCACATAAACTCTGTAAGCGATGTTTTAACCCTGGACATTTTTGCTGTGTAGCCGTTCCGTGATTGGTGGAACAGCGAGGCATAGCAGCGTGCTACAGGCTGTTTTTTTAGCAGAGGCTGTGTGAGCTCAGACCTATCGGGAGAAGTCTCAGAACGTTCTGGCTGATGGCTGTTCCCTCGCGTCTCGGCACCAAATATAACCGAGTGTTTCTGAGAGACGAGATGAGACCGAGGGAGCAGGAGAGAGTGGGAGAAGGGAGGGAGGGAGAGGGGGGAGAGGGAGAGGGAGGAGAGGGGCGGTGGATCTGTGCAGAGGGGCGAGATTTGCCCGTTTTCACATTTATTTTACCCCTTCCTCATTTTCTGCTGTCCCGGGAAAAAAAAGCGTTTCTCTCTCGCTCCCCCGTGATGAACGCGCAGCGCTCCCTGGCGTGCCGGTGTTTTATCCGCTGTCTCGTTTTTCCGCGTTTCTCTGCCTCCATCTTTCAGAACGCGTCTCCTTCACACACGCGCTTCTGTGGCTGCACTAGGCTGCCGCTCTCTGTCCGCTCGCTTTGGGCCGCCTCCGGGTCACGGACCAATGGTTCTGTGTCCGCATGCGTGTGCCCTGTGTGTGTGTGTGTGTGCGTGAGTGTGAGTGTGTGTGTGTGTGTGTGTGTGTGTGTGTGCCCTGTGTGAGTGTGTGTGCGTGTGTGTGTGTGTGTGCGTGCGTGTGTGTGTGTGCGTGTGTGTGTGTGTGTGCGTGCGTGCGTGTGTGCGTGTGTGTGTGTGTGTGTGTGTAGGTGAGTGTGCGTGTGTGTGTGTGTGTGTGTGTGTGTGTAGGTGAGTGTGCGTGTGTGTGTATGTGTGCGTGTGTGTGTGTGCGTGTGCGTGTGTGAGTGTGTGCGTGCGTATGTGTGTGTATGTATGTCTTTTTGTGTGTGGGAATTTGACTGCATTTATGTGTATTTAAATGTCTGTATGTAATTGACTGCCTGTGTATATATGGAATATGTGCTTGCATGTATGTCTGACCGTGTGGTTCTGCCCCTCCTCTCCTCTCCTCTTTCGCTCCCTCTCTCCCGTCCTTTTCCGAGGCCTGGTAGACTATTGGCCCGCCCTGCAGAGCAGACCTACAGTAGACGTGCGGTAGACGCACGGTGCTCCACTATGCCCCCTACTGGTCATAGCTAGCGTAGCACAGCCCTTCCCACAGTTACGCTCCACCACACTTAGCAGCGGTGCAGCGCGTCGACGCCGTGTATTCCCATTACAGTCACACACACACACGCGCACACACGCGCGCGTCTCCCTCCCATTGGCCTCTGAGTGGGAGCGAGGAGCTTCGTGGCCCCATCACGGCACCCCCTCTGCCCCCCCCCGCCCCCAGTAATATAAAAAGAAACTCACTCACAGATATGTGTGGTAGGTGGTACATTTTAGCATGTGCCGATTTTTGGTGCTTTAATAAATACAATTTTTGCTTTTTTTCACCATTTAAGCACTGCTTGACACTACATTATTATTTTCAAAAATATGATTAATTAAATTTTTATTGAATGTCACATGTAGCGTAGGTTTCAGAACAGCATAACGTATGGTTCTTGAGATTGAGACCAGAGACTTGTCCCCCTACAGGGGACAAAAATGAAACTCTGGGTCGTAGGAGGTTAAAGATGCATTTTCTATACAGTACATGTGGGCACATTATTCCCCTCACAGCAAGACTCATTTCATTGTGTGACAGGCTGGCGCTGTTTCTGGCTTAACTGGAGCTAACCCCCCCTGAAGGAAGCGCGTGGTCAGGGTCATGTGACCGCGTGACTTTCTGCGCTGTTCGTACTGCGCGTTTCTAAAAGCTGCTCACGCGCGTCGTCTCTCTCTCTCTCTCTCCATGTCTCCGTATCTCCACCCGTCCCCTGACGTGCATGCCGTCACTCAAGTCTGCTGCCATCGTTACGGGATCCGAATGTGCATTCGTCTCTCCGGACCCTGCTTAATTTACTGTCTTTATTTTTTTAACTTTATTGATTTATTTATTTACTGATGAGACTTTCTGTGTGCTGAGATGAGGGGCTCCTGGACAGATTCACCTCCAGAACTCAATTATTAATGAAACGTGGTTCATTTTTTAAAATCTAGTGCCTAGTTTTGGCCTCTCAAGTAAAAATGAAGGCTCAGCTGACTCCCAGCTGACTTCAAAAGCGAGCGCACTACGTCCAGCACGCAGAAAGTGGCTTTCAGTCAGGGCTTTATGGTGTTTGATTGGGCGAAGGTGAGATGGGGGGGAGTGGTCTAACAGCTCTGCCCGCCTCCCCACCCTCCCCCCGCTCCTCTCGTCAGCGGTTGGTCAGGATGAACATGCCCATCGCCGAGGACAACACGGTCCACTTCACCTCCACTCTGATGGCTCTCATCCGCACGGCTCTGGACGTCAAGCTGGCTTCAGGTGAGCTGCCCCTGTCGTTACCGAACACACCCTCTGTGGCCTGCTTCTCGTTCTTACGCTGTCTCTCTGTAGTGTGTATACAACTGCCCTCCTCTCATTGTCCAGCTGTAGTGCCATTACCTTCCTCTCATTGCCCTCGCACTTGCCCTCTTCTGATTGGCTGAATCTCATTCTCTGGACTTATGGGCTCGTGGGCTCAATGGTGTGTTCCCATCAAGTATATGAGGCCTAAGGGCTGTCTCATTGTCAGAACAGCATTTTTCCTACTTGGTGAGTATGCGTCACTACGAACTTGGATTGGGATTTGGGAAATACCCAAAATTCAGTTCTGGTGGTGGAAGACTCACCTCCTTCCCCTAAACAAATAGACATCAGTCCATGTCATCACCATGACCCAGAAAACAAGTCAGTGTAGTGACAAGTAGTGTGTAAGTGGTCAAACATTGACACCAAAGCTTGGTTGTGTCTCAGTAACATGTCATGTCTCTCTCTCTCTCTCTCTGTCTCTCTCCCTCTCCCCCTCTCTCCCTGTCTTTCTCTCCCTCCCCCTCTCTCTCTCTGTCTCCCCCTCTCCCTCTCTCTCTCTCTCTCTCTCTCTCCTCTCCCCCCTCTCTCTCTCTCTCTCTCTCCCCCACTCTCTCCCTCTCCCCCTCTCTCTCTCTCTCTCCCTCCCCCTCTCTCTCTCTCCTTCTCTCTCTCTCCCTCTCCTCTCTCTCTCTCTCTCTCTCTCCAGGGGTTCTGGCTCAGAGGCTGTGTGATGCGGACCTAAGGAGGGAGCTGGGGAACGTGTGGCCCAACCTGTCCCCCAAAACCGTCGACCTCCTGGTGACGCCTCACAAGCGTAAGCTCCTCGTGCGTTTCGTTCAGGGGTGGGGGAGCGTGATGGCACCCCTCTGTGGGGTAGCCTTTGAGATGTGAGGGGGCTTCACAGCCCCCTCCCGGGGCGACCCACATGGCCTCTGTGCCCTGTGATGGCGGGGCTCTGTGGGGGTCTGTTCGGACCCGAACCGCCTGTGTTAAGGAGGCTATCGAAATCCATCTGATTGTCGATGATGTCATCGGATGTAGAAATAATAATTGGAAGGTTTCCGAAGGTAGTGCTGATGTTGTATCTTGTGCAGGGTCTTTCTGTGTGGGCTTGTGAGTGAGGGATTGTGTGAGTTTTTGGGAGGGTGTGTTTTAGTTTGTGAGAAAGAGGGAGGGAGAGTGTGTGTGTGTGTGTGTGCATGTTCATGCATGTACTGGGCTGTTTGTATAATTCAATGCGTTGTATGTTGGTGGGTCTGTGTGTTCGTGTGTTTGTGTTTTAAGCTGTCTGTGGGCTGGATTGTGTGCATTTAAGTAGTTTGCTGCTTGCCTTTCCTTGAATCGAGACAAGACAGAGCTGCTCCTCCAGTGACATCTAGTGGCCTGACCTGAAACTATTCCCTTACGTCACTGTTTCCGGTTGACTTTCCACCCATTCTGCTGCCGTCGTCACCTTGCTGAGCCTGTAATCGCTTTTATCGTTCCATCAGGTGATACAGCTGCGCCAGGTTAACAACCTGGAGGATTTATGGAGACATTTAATCTGGGAAGAGATGTGTCGTTTTATTTCTTGATACATGTGACTTGGCACACCGTGTGAAGGATGGCTTAACTGCTCCTCTTGACTTATCTACACTTGTTCCACTTGACAGCGCTGTGGTTGAGTGAGAAGGAATCTAGTACATTAATAAAGGTTTATACTGTACAGTTTATGTCACAAATGAGGGCTCCAGTCTTTGAGCGTTGTTGTGAAAAATAGCTGCAGCCAGCAGACTCATATTGCACAGTGACCGTCTACCTCCTGCAATGAAGATGTTGGATATGGGAAGTTTTTTTATTTATTTATTTTTTTAACCTCACAACTCACCTCAAAAACTCTGCCACAACCCAACAGTGGATTCTGACTTGCAGTTTGCAAATGACTGGATTAGGCGATGAAAATGCATGCAGGGAGTGGGCCTATACCAGTGGTAACCAACCCTGTTCCCGGAGATCTACCATCCTCTAGGTTTTCACTCCAACCCTAAGAAAGCTCACCTCATTCAGCAGCTGGAGATTTCATTGAGCTGCTAATTAGTAGAGTCAGGTGTGCCAGATTAGGGTTGAAATGAAAGCCTACAGGATGGTAGATCTCCAGGAACAGGGTTGGTTACCACTGGCCTATACAACAGTATGCATCCCTCTCTCTCTCTCTCTCTCTCTCTCTCTCTCTTTCTCCATCACTCCCTTTCCTTCTCTCCCGCAGATAACGAGCTGACGGTGGGGAAGGTGTACGCCGCGCTGATGATCTTTGATTACTACAAGGAGAACCGTGCCAAGAGGCTTCAGCAGCAGTCCGCGGGCGGGCCCCAGGTAACGGTCTACCCTGCACTACCCCGGGGTGGCACCAGGGGGCACTGTCCCCAGCAGGAATCCACCTGCGGCAACAGTGTAGGCAGTGCAGTTATCTGACAAGGTGACCCTGCAGAAATAATTGTTGGTGGTTACAAACAGCTGAGAGAAGAAAACTCAGGGATAAAAATTTGTTTTAGAAAATCCGAAGATCATTTTCCAGAGCAGCTGCCTGTGTTATGTTAAAGGTCCAGTAAACTGAAATCTGTGAATCCTTTGCTGATGTGTTGTCTTAAGACTTTTCTGCATTTACACATGGCCCAGAAATATTTTGAAATGATTTGCTTTCCCCCTTGGCTTAACAGCAGGTCAGTGGGCGGAGTTAACTGGGTACAATGTACGTCACTAAAACACTAAGACTGGTGAAATCCTTTCTGCTTGTTATATGTACATGAGGCTCCTTGCCAATTTTGTGCAGGCAAGCTAAGTTGGAAATGCCTAAACATTGTGCCTTCTCTGGATGCAGAAAAACCAATAAGATTTTTTCTTTTTCAAAAAAAAGAAGAGACGCAAAATAAATTGTTTTAATTTCTGGAGGACCACGGGCTCTGCAATTTTTCCAATACCCCAAACAGTTAATATTTGTAGTTGCTGTTGCTGCTGGTGACACTGTCGGTTGCTACAGAACAGACTCGTGATGGATCTGTAAGCAGGCTGCCCATTAGCCGGCCATAATTAAATAGCTTTCAAGCTTAGATGTGCAGAATCAAAGCCTTTCTTTGTTCAGGTGTAATGTCTGGAGTTTGAGACTGCTGTCAAGTCTAATGTTAGTGCACAAGTAGCTCAGTGTTACTACGTAAATACACATTGAATAACCTGTGGGTTTAACTGTACGATCGTAACGCCTAGCTTATGTTGCTTTCTTTTCTGTTGCCTGGTAGTCTAGTGTTGCTGGACTGGAAAAATTGCTCAAACCTAACAACGAGGTTGCTGGTGAATGGTTTGCATATGAAGTGCCTTGCAGATATAAATATTAATGAAGAGGTCACGATAATCTAATAGTGCTTATTACAGTTTAATGGTTATAATTGGGTTAAACTTGAAGGAAATATTAAGAAGACAAGCAATTGTCACTTCTGGGGAGAATATAACCACAGTTTGAATCCAGTTTCCTGTACCTTTAACAGGGTTGCAGTAGGACCATGGAACAAGATAAGGCCTTCAATTTATTTAGAGTACAGGTTTTATTATAGTAAGGCCTATTCAACAGCAGAAGGATTTCACTTAATTCTGGGATTTACTGTATATGTTTAAGAGTCATGACAATTGGCTTCTCATGTTTTGTTTGACATGAGGTATGATCCCTGAATAAGCAAAGCAGAAATCTCCATATTATATGTTGATGTATTAGTAAGGTCTTTATACCACACTGCTATAAATGCAGCTCATTTGTAATCCTGTTTCTGGTACAGTTTCTCTAGGGTTTTATAGCTCTGAAACCAGCCAAATGAGCTATATTTGTCTTTTATTATTTATTTCATATCGTTCCCTGCCATTATACTGTAATTTAATTGCATGACTTGGACAGAATGGTTTTATTTGCCGTTAGTCTTTAATCTTATGTTCTTAAGAAAAAAGCTTACCTGTAAAATAAGCCTAAAAGATGCTGTAAGGTTGGGTTTTGGGGTTTAAATTAGTTAGGATTCAGTTGCTGGAGTGCATTGGTTCTCTCCTTCTATTGGTTGACACAATGTAAGTTGACAGCATGTGGTAGCTCCATCCACAGTGATACTTGTAAAGCCTCACTCTCCCTCATTTGATTGGTCGATATGAAATGAGTCGGTGATTGACGGTGACTCCACCAATATGACGCTGGTGAAGGCCTGCTTTTGCATTTGATTGGTTGAAAAGGAGTAAATCAGTAATTGATGTGGAAACCTCACTCTCCCCCTGCTCCTCCCCACCCCCTGCAGGGTAAAATGGGCGCCCTCTTCAGGCCAATGCTCCCGTTGACTCACGCACAGGACCAGTCAACGCCTGGCAACGCCAAGCCGCCGCCCACCCAGCCCCACCCCCAACCCGAACCCCAGTCTGTGTCCCAGCCGGAGGACCCACTCACTACAACCTCCCTGACCAATGGGGAGGCAGTGTAAGTGCCAGGCGGAGCCTGTCGTAGTTTTTTTTTTTTTAAACGTCTAGGTGACTTTTCAAACTCCAGTTACTGGTTTTTTTTCCCCAGTGAAAGTGCCCAATAATAAATCTGAAGCTACTCAAAATCAGTTTAGAGGTCTTCAGAAAATCAATTCATTGCTTATTTATTTTACCTGAAAGATGTGTAAAACACTTTCTCTTATTTGATGATGACCTGCCTGAGAGGGGTGAGTACGACAGTAGTATGAAGTTTGTGCTGAAGCTAATTTTCTAGCTTAAGGACTGTAAAGCTGATCCCCTAGCTTAACTATACGATGACCAATAGCATGACTCTGTAAGACATACTGTGCAGGATTTTAACCTTGAAATCCTAATTAAATAACCATGCTCAGTCATTACTATGATGCCCTAGCAATTTGTGTCTGTGCATTTCTACATGAGGCGCCATTTCAGAACAGTGATGAGTCATTGTGTATACTCATTCCAGCTGTACAGCGGAACAAACATCTTTGTGTATGTGTTTGTGTTACGTGTGTCCACTTGTTTATGTGCACGCACATTTTGTGTGTGTGTGTGTGTGTCGCTGCATGAAAAACTGAGTTTCTGGACGATATCCGACCTTTTAAATTGCAGCTAAATTTGGGATGTGTCGGTCGCGAGCTGTAGTTTCCCCGTGTTAACACGTGTGTTTCCAGAAAGTTCTGCACACTCCTGGGCCCACGTCTGTGATCAGGGATTTTCTGGACTTCTGGATATTCTTGATTCATTCACGGTCTCTGCTCACATTGAGATTTCACGGCGTGTTCTGAGTCACGCCCGGCCATGTCTGGTGATTTATACTAAGTGTCTGGACAAGAACACCTCTGTGCACAAAATTGTGTCCTTGTCACACACAGAACTGTGGTTTCCCACATTGACACATGCCGCACACGGCAGGAAATGTGTCTGTGTTCAGATTTGTGTCCCCCACGTGAGTGTACCTTTTCATGCAGTGTGTGTGTGTTTGTGTTTGTGTGTGTATATGTGTGTCGGTGTGTGTGTGTGTTTCGGGTTACTTGTGTGAAAACCCAGACAAGACCAGGATGGCACCATCACAGAATCTCCTTCCAGGGTCATGGAGAGGTCTCAGGAAGAACAGCACCCGAGGAGGAAGCGAGTACAGAGGGGTCAGTCAGAGGAGATGCCTTACACACCCAGAGCCAAGGTACAGTGCTCGTATCCCCTAACACTGCCAGAGCCAAGGTACAGTGCTCATATCCCCTAACACAACCAGAGCCAAGGTACAGTGCTCATATCCCTTACACAACCAGAGCCAAGGTACAGTGCTCATATCCCCTAACACAACCAGAGCCAAGGTACAGTGCTCATATCCCAAACACTGCCAGAGCCAAGGTACAGTGCTCATATCCCTTACACAACCAGAGCCAAGGTACAGTGCTCATATCCCCTAACACTGTCAGAGCCAAGGTACAGTGCTCATATCCCTAACACAACCAGAGCCAAGATACAGTGCTCATATCCCTTACACAACCAGAGCCAAGGTACAGTGCTCATATCCCTTACACACCCAGAGCCAAGGTACAGTGCTCATATCCCTTACACAACCAGAGCCAAGGTACAGTGCTCATATCCCAAACACATGCCAGAGCCATACAGTGCTCTTCTAACCAGGCAATCATGTATCCCTAACACAACCAGAGCCAAGGTACAGTGCTCATATCCCTAACACAGCCAGAGCCAAGGTACAGTGCTCATATCCCTAACACAACCAGAGCCAAGGTACAGTGCTCATATCCCAAACACAACCAGAGCCAAGGTACAGTGCTCATATCCCTAACACAACCAGAGCCAAGGTACAGTGCTCATATCCCTTACACAACCAGAGCCAAGGTACAGTGCTCATATCCCTAACACAACCAGAGCCAAGGTACAGTGCTCATATCCCAAACACAACCAGAGCCAAGGTACAGTGCTCATATCCCTTACACAACCAGAGCCAAGGTACAGTGCTCATATCCCTAACACAACCAGAGCTAAGGTACAGTGCTCATATCCCTAACACTGTCAGAGCCAAGGTACAGTGCTCATATCCCTTACACAACCAGAGCCAAGGTACAGTGCTCATATCCCAAACACAACCAGAGCCAAGGTACAGTGCTCATATCCCTAACACAACCAGAGCCAAGGTACAATGCTCATATCCCTTACACAACCAGAGCCAAGGTACAGTGCTCATATCCCTAACACAACCAGAGCCAAGGTACAGTGCTCATATCCCTTACACAACCAGAGCCAAGGTACAGTGCTCATATTCCCTAACACAACCAGAGCCAAGGTACAGTGCTCATATCCCTAACACAACCAGAGCCAAGGTACAGTGCTCATATCCCTTACACAACCAGAGCCAAGGTACAGTGCTCATATCCCCTAACACTGTCAGAGCCAAGGTACAGTGCTCATATCCCTTACACAACCAGAGCCAAGGTACAGTGCTCGTATTCCCTAACACTGCCAGAGCCAAGGTACAGTGCTCATATCCCTAACACAACCAGAGCCAAGGTACAGTGCTCATATCCCTTACACAACCAGAGCCAAGGTACAGTGCTCATATCCCAAACACAACCAGAGCCAAGGTACAGTGCTCATATCCCTAACACAACCAGAGCCAAGGTACAGTGCTCATATCCCTAACACAACCAGAGCCAAGGTACAGTGCTCGTATTCCCTAACACTGCCAGAGCCAAGGTACAGTGCTCATATCCCTAATACAAGCGTAGCCAAGGTACAGTGCTCATATCCCTAACACAACCAGAGCCAAGGTACAGTGCTCATATCCCCTAACACAACCAGAGCCAAGGTACAGTGCTCATATCCCTAACACAACCAGAGCCAAGGTACAGTGCTCATATTCCAAACACAACCAGAGCCAAGGTACAGTGCTCATATCCCCAACACAACCAGAGCCAAGTTACAGTGCTCATATCCCCTAACACTGCCAGAGCCAAGGTACAGTGCTCATATCCCTAACACAACCAGAGCCAAGGTACAGTGCTCATATCCCTAACACAACCAGAGCCAAGGTACAGTGCTCATATCCCAAACACAACCAGAGCCAAGATACAGTGCTCATATCCCTAACACAACCGGAGCCAAGGTACAGTGCTCGTATTCCCTAACACAAGCAGAGCCAAGGTACAGTGCTCATATCCCAAACACAACCAGAGCCAAGGTACAGTGCTCAAATCCCTAACACAAGCAGAGTGAAGTTATAGTGCTCATATCCCTAACACAAGCGTAGCCAAGGTGCGGTGCTCTAACACTGTGTGCCTGTACGTGCATGTTCTGCAGGAATCCGTGGAGATGACAGAGATGGATCAGGATAGCGATGCTGGGATTCACCCTGCTCTGGAGAGCCAGGGGAGAGCAGCCTCTATGCCCAGACTGAACGCAGAGTCACAGGTAAGGCCTGAATTGTGCACACTGCTCAGCCTAAACCTGTACCCACCCGGGATTTGAGCCCGCAACTTCTTTAAGCACTGAGCCTTCAGCATCGAGAGTGAGGGGGGAGTACGAGAAGGAGAGAGAGAGTGAGAGAGAGAAAGGATGAAGATAAATTAGTCCCCCCTACAAGCAAACCCAGGCAACCCCCCCAAACAAGCTGCTCCTAATTTCAGTCAGTGATTACAGAAGCTCCGATACACCGGCGCCATTATTCTGTGGGCTGAGATGCTGATCCTCTGTAATGTCTGCTCTCTCCCTGTCCCTGTGCTAGGGCCATGACAGAAACATAAATCGCGTGATTATGGGTAATTAGCTCTAACATGGAATAGAATTTTTTTTTGTGCATATCTCACTGTGGGCTAAATACCTGTCTATATTATTATTTCTGCAAATTTAAATTACTGTTATTATGTGCATTAGAATATTCTCATGTCTGAACGAGTAAATTAATGGTGGCTGTAAATTCACTGTTGAGGAAACATTAGCTTCCTTTGACCTTTAGAACTAAACTTTATTTGGAATTGATGACATTAATGTGGGGGGGGGGGGGGGCGGGTGACATGCGTATTTGTTCGAAGAAATGGAAATGTATTGCATAACATTGTTTACATATGGACTTATGGACTATATATATATATATATAACAGTAATATATATTTAAAATCTTGTAATATCTGAAAGAAACAATACATAATATGATATAATAGTTGTTATAAAAGACCAATAATACCATTATTGAGTTTCCTCACTCAATCCTTGCTGACATCTGGCCTAAAATTCCAAAATTCCATTTCTTGTTGTTGAAGCAGTAAATTCAAGCTTCACCCAGAAAAGGCTTTCCAATATAAGCTGTTCTTTCACATAAGTATTAAACATCACCAGTTCTTTTGCCTGCTCTTCGCCATGCTGTTCTGTGTAATGTACATGATATTGTAGCGCTCAGCTTCTCAGTGTTTATAAATCTTCCATTGCTTCTGTCAGTCTGTCTTTGCTTTCCTGTGTTTACCTTCAGTTTTTTTCTATGGTTAGATATGCCTGTCTGTCTGTGTACTCTCTGTGTCTCCTCCTCTGTTTCCTCCTCTGTCAGCTCTCCAGGGGGAGCGGTTTTTCTGCCGCCACCCCTGTCTGAGAGTGTCTCTGATTGGCTCTCACCTGCGTGTTCAACCGTCCAATTGGCTCATGAGTCTGACCATTTGGTTCCTGTCTTGTCTGGCTTTGCCGTCTGTCTCCCTGTGTCCCTTCCCTCTCCCTTCTCTATTTTTTCATCCTCTGCTCTCTCTATCTTCTGCCTCCCACCTGTTACTGTTTCACTCTCCTCCCCGATTTTCTCATCCCTCTGTTCTCCCTTTCCCAATCTTCACCTCTCTGCTGTATGTCTTCATCCCTATCCAATCTCTTTCAAATGCTTTCATTTTTCTCCCCCTTGTTCACCTGTACACCTGATCCATCCCTCTTTGTCCCCTTGCCTATTTTATTTCTCCATTTTCTGCGCTACTTTGAAATCCTCCTTTCTTCCTCTCTTCCCTCTCTCTCTCCCCTCTCACGCTCTTTTCCTCTCTTTGTTTCCATTTTTGATTCACCTCTGCTCCCCACTCCTCTGCTCCCCCCTCCTCTGGCTCTCTTCTCTCTTCGTACGTCCTGTTCCATCCCTCCTGTCCCCTTTTCCTTCTCTCCCTCTCTCCTCATTTCCAACACTCCTTTCTGCATCCTCCTCTGTCCCTCTCTCCTTCACTCCTCTCTTTGCCTCTCCCCCTTTCCTTTCGCCCTCACTTTCTAACCCACCTCTCCTCTCCTCCTCCCTCCCCCTCTCCCTCTCTGCCCTTCTTCTCTCCTCCTCTCGCTCCCTCTCTCCCTCTCTCCTGCTGTCGCGTGTGATGGCTGCCCCTGGCTGCTGTGTGCCTCTTCTCCTCTTCCTCCTCCTCTTCCTCGCTGCCCGGCAGCAGAGCGCCTGTCGCTGCGCCCCGACACGGTCCCCGTACCTCTCAGTATGTACTGCTGCTCCGCCACACTGCCCCCCACCCCCCCCCCCCCCCCCGCCCCCACCCCGTCCCCACAGAGCTCAGCGCTCTCTCAGAACCACTCTGGGGTGCATCACTCTTTCAAAGGAGTGATGAGCTTCCTGTTTCTTTACACATGTACTCCTGTTCCCTCGCAACTTGCAGGGTTTCGTTTGTGTTTCTACGTCTGTGAATATGCTGTGCTGTTTTTGTGCGTGCTTGTGTGTGTGTGTCTGTGTGTGTGTGTGTGTGTGTGCATGCATGCATGTCTGTGTGTCTGTGAAGGTGTTGTATTTTTCCTTGTTGGTGTTTCGTTGCTCTCCAATTAATCTTTCCATCCATTACGCACCCTTCATGTTCTACTTAATACCTACACACACTGCACCATGTCATACTCCCAATAATGTCCTGTCTCATTCCTCTCCAGTATTTACAGGTACAAAGATTCATGGGCAGGTAACGAGTGTGTACTCACCTGGTTAACAGTGTCCAGTTTGGGTGTGCCTTTTGTTCTTCATTATTATGTCCGACTGTTTTTAGTCTTGACTTGATCTTCCGATCGTGTGTGTGTGTTTGCATGCGGAACTCACAGTACCTGCTGTTGGTAGCTCTCTGTTGCTACAGTGTGTGGCACAGACCAGCTAGAGGGTTCTGTGTGAACCTGGTGTTTATCAGAGCTGTGATAAAAAGAGAATTTCCACTTGTAAAAGAATGACATGTTACTCCATTGAAGTCGTGCCCTGGTTCATGATTAGAGAACTCTATGTGGGCTTGTGGGTGAGTTCTGATTGGCACCACTAGGTGGTGCTGCTAGGCCTTTGTCGAGTGCATGCAGAAAATAACAATGGTTTTGACCCAGACAATTGAAATTGCATCGAAGATTCCAGTATCATTACAGTCACAAATCAACCTTAAAACCCATTCAAGTCCCCTCTGAGCTATAAATGTGTCATTCACTGAGGGTCTTAGAAGCATAAGAAAGGCTTGTTTAACTCTATGGTAAGGCAGCTAAAAATACAGACATAAATTGAATAAAGAGTATCCCAATGTTAGCCAATACATACATTCATATTTTAACTGTAGGACATTTATAGCCTTTGGTTGGAGATCTTCCCCACCTCCACACACTACCCCCCAGACCCAACATTTTGTGATAGCCTGACTTGCTTCTGTCAGCCAGTAAGGAACTCACTAGAGAAAATGACTTATGGAAATGTATTTGTATATTTGTATATAAAATGGCACCAGCTACATATAAGATTTTTAAGATTGTTTTGGGCACCCCTTCTAGGATGTCTTAGGATCACCCAAGGGACATATGTACCAAATTTCATGCTTCTATCCACTGCATAACAACTTTTCGCATAATTCCCCCTACTAATAATTTAATAATGATTATGTTGACACCCGTTCACTGTGTCCTGTCATATCTCTCTCTCTCTCTCTCTCTCTCTCTCCCTCTCTCTCTCTCTCACATAGCCTATCATTGACGCCAGCCCCATGAAGCGCTCGGTGTCGACCCTGTCCCCTGCGCCTCAGCGCCCCCAGGAGGTCGACCTGAGCAGCTACGCGCTGGAGCGTCCGACGCAGGACAGGCCGCACCACCACCACCACCACCACCGCTGCCACCGGCGCAGGGAGCGGGAGAAGAAGCAGAGGTCGCTCGACCAGCCCGCCGACCGGGAGCCGTCCAGCGCAGCAGGTCAGGGCCACGGCTGAGGGCTGGGGGTCTGTGGGGGGGGGGGCGCAACGGCTGAGGGCTGGGGTCTGTGGGGGGGGGGCAAGGCTGAGGGCTGGGAGTCTGGGGGGGGGGGGGTTGGCGTCTGGAGCTTTGGGCCCAGGCTAGCCACCGATAAGCACACTAGCAAGAAATTGGATAGGCTGACTGTAATGAAGTCGCAGATGTTTCTATATTGTTTTGTTTTTAATAACTGGGATTTGAAGCTTGTGCAGAAGTCTGGTCTGGCCTGGGTGCGGCCAGCCCGGGCAGTGGAGCAGCCAATGGGTTCTGAGACTCACACGGGACTCACTCATTGGTTTATTTGTTTCGTCTTGTTTATTTAATTGTGAAAGCGGACTTTGATCAACAGTTTAGATTTCACGTCCATGCAAGCGTGACGGAATTAGCCATTGAGCCAATGTTCCATCCGTAATCCCTGGGCAGCGCCATTCAGATAGAGACACTACATCGTCAGAATAATAAATCATTGAAGTATTCAGACGAGAACAGCTCTCCATGAACCCCAGTGATCTGATAAACTTTTGTTTATTCGTCATTTGGTGTTTTTTCTGTGGCGTAACGTCTTAGTGTAAAGTAAAGATCACTCTTCAACAGCAGGCTCTGTTTTTGATATTTGGTACAGTATTTGGTTCATGCATTTAATGTTGAAAAGAATTACAGTACTTTTTTCATTTCACATTGCAATAAATTATAAGAGCTTGGTTTGCATTCATATATGGTTGGTTGCATATGAGATGGTTATGATTAGGTTTTAACTGAAAACCACTGATGCGTTCTTTTCGTTAAATTGTGAATTCCTGTCATGGAATTTTACTCTTGAGAGAGAGAGAGAGAGACTTGACTCTTTGAAAATCACTCAACCTGCTTTCCAATGGCAAGAAAAATTCTTGATCGGATTAGGGGGGTGTTATCGGGTTATGTGGGGAAGAACTGTTTCCAAAGGGCTTGCTAGGATTTTCTGCTTCATGCCCCTCGTGAATAAAGGAAAAACACAGTCTGCTGGGAGAAATAGGCTTTTGAATAGGTTTGATTTCTGATTTGGGAATTTATTTATTTAAAACTTTTTTTTGGCTTTCCTACTATTGAAATATTTATGAAGGTCTTCTACTTAGTTTCCCTTGTTGGTTGTTATGGAGGATACCCTTCAGGGGGCCCCTGGGTTTGGGGTGGCTGTACTGTTAACAACCTCTGCTTGACGAACGCTGGTGTAAACTTTGACTGAATGAGGTTAAACTTTAAGCCGATACATTCTCATAAGAGACCTCGCATAACCCGATCCAAACCCGCCAGGATACCGGGTGGCGGTGTGTAGTATAATGATTAGGCTACCAGTACAAGCAGTGCCATGTCATCAGAGTGAAAGCTGATGGTAGGTAGCCGATGGCAAGTAGTCGATACATAAACCTGCAAGATAACATTAAGGGCGTGATTTACTAAGACCTTTAGCATGTGCAAAATCCTTTAGCACACGCAAAACCAATAACATGACCCCTGATTGGTCATGGTATTTGTTTTGCACCAATCATTGGTTGTGTTGTTAGTTTTGTGCATGGTAAAAGGTTTAGCACATGCTAAAGGGCTTAGTAAATCAAGTGCCATGTCAAGTGGGAGATTTTAGTGCTTTTAGTACCAAATGGTCTTTGGGTATTACATAGATAGCATAGGTAGCTAGTGAAGTTAGGTTTAGGCTGAATGATCAATTATCTTTTTTTTGGGGGGAGGGGGGTGGGATTGCTTCCTGACTGGTGCCTACTGTGCAGGGTCATCTGCTGTAGGGATCAGGTTGTGCTCGCTGGCGGTTGGCTGGGGGGGGTGTTTGGACCTGGTGGGCGGGACCACAGCTGGGCTTTGTTACACGGATTACAGGGGCTGACGGACAAGCTCACCTATTGACCCCCTAATTTATGGCGAGAAACCTTTTTTCGGGTCGCCGTCGTTCCTGTGCAGCGCCCCCACATTCCAGAGAGCAGGGCCACTTCTGGGAAGTGTGGATTTGTCCACGTTTACCCCACTGAATGCCCTAAGGGCTTCCACAGCGGCATTCTGTGTAACTGGTTTAGAGGTTGCTGGCACATCGATGAATCGGTTATTAAATCTGTAAGATTGCGATTCATGATTTTATGATCCAATTTTGTATTAAGTGACTTCAGGGGATTTCTATAATGGTGCTTGATGTGTTCCTTTTAACAATACTTCAAGGTGGGGAATATTCTGTGGCAAATTCTCTGTGGCCTAATAATACCTTCTTTGTCCACACGCTAGGGTTAGTACTATATGGATGAAACATACTGCATACAGTTCCTGGTGCAACCAGAACAGAGTGGCTTCACTTATTTATGGTTACTTCACTGGCGGCAGTGTAGCACAGTGGGTAAGGAACTGGGCTTTTGACCGAAACGTCATAGGTTTGATCCCTGGGTAGGACATTGCTGTTGTACCTTTGAGCAAGGTACTTAACCTGAATTGCTTCAGTATATATCCAGCTGTATAAATTACATTATAGGCATTGGGCAGACACTCTTATCCAGAGCAAGCAATTATCACTAAATGGATACAATGTAAAAAATTGTAAAAGTTGTGTAAGTTGCTCTGGGTAGGACACTGCTGTTGTACCCTTGAGCAAGGTACTTAACCTGCACTGCTTCGGCAAATATCCAGCTGTGTAAATGGATACAATGTAAAAAAAAAAAAAAAACGCTATGTAAAAGTTGTGTAAGTCTTGTCTGGAAAAGAACGTCTGCTAAATGCCTGTAATGTAATGTAATGTAATGTAATGTAATGTACTTTGTGACAGATTCCAAAAACCGGATGTTGTGTATGTCTGAATGCGAGTGCATGCGTGTGAGTGCGTGTGCGGAAGGGCGTGTGCGGAAGGGCGTGTGCGGAAGGGCGTGTGCGGAAGGGCGTGTCCGCGCGTCTCAGGCGATGTTGTCTCCGATCGACAGGCACGCCGGGGGACCCGCCGCCCGAGCTCGGGGCCCACGATCGCAGCCGCTCCCACGACAGGAGGCACCACTCCTCGTCCGCCGCCAGGAAGCAGCGCTACTACTCCTGCGATCGCTACGGCAACCGCGAGTCCTACCCCGCCGTGCCCGCCTCCTCCAGCTGCGCCGTGTCGCCCAGCGAGGCCCCGGAGCCCCTGCCCTACAAGGTGAGGAGCTCTGAACAGGAGCAGCGTGGAGGAGGAGCTCTGAACAGGAGCAGCATGGAGGAGGAGCTCTGAACAGGAGCGGCGTGGAGGAGGGGGAGTAGGGACAGGAGGGGCAGCAGGGTGTAGGAGCTGCAGGGTGTAGGGGTGGAGGGGCAGCAGGGTGTAGGAGCTGCAGGGTGTAGGAGCAGGGTGAGGAGCTCTGAACAGGAGCTGCATGGAGGAGGGGAGTAGAGACAGGAGGAGCAGCAGGGTGTAGGAGCTGCAGGGTGTAGGAGCTCTGAACAGGAGCAGCATGGAGGAGGGGGAGTAGGGACAGCAGGTGGGGATGGGATTGGGCCTGAAGCAGAGGGGTCAATGAAGGGCTAGCGGGGGTAGGAGCAGAGGTGGGGGTTAGGGACCATGCTAGTGCAGACGTAGACCAGGAGCTCCCATTAGCTGGACCCCTGTACCCCGACCCCCTGTTCCTCCTCCTCCCTGTTCCTCCTCCTCCCCGTCCTGTTCTGACAGCTTTGCCCCCCCTCTCTCTCTCTCCCTGCAGCCCAGTGGTTCTGCCAAAGGGAGCCCAGTGACGCTCACCTCCGGGTCCAGCACCCCGTCCCGAGGGCGCCGGCAGCTCCCCCAGACCCCCCTCACGCCCCGCCCCGGCGTGGTGTACAGGACCGCCAACTCCTCCCCCGTGCCGCCGGGCCCCGGGGGCCGGGGGGCCGGCAGGCTGAGCCGGGGGCTGTCGGAGCACGACGCCCTGCTGTGGGGCGAGCCCTTCTCCCCCGTGCCCGTCACCCGAATCGGCTCCGACCCCAACCTGGGCCAGCAGCCCCCGCGGGACCGGGACCGGGACCGGGGCCGGGCCCCCGCCCAGGACACGGACCTCTTCCAGGACGCCCTGAGCTCCCACGGCGGACGCTCCGCCCCCCGGACCGCCGCCCCCCAGGCCATGGCCACGCCCATGGCCACGCCCCCGCAGGCCACGCCCCCGCAGGGCCGCGGCGTACCCAACGGGTATCACTTCGCCATGGGGCTGAGCGGGGGCCCCGGGTCCAGCAGCACGGGGCCCCCCTGCCCCAGAGAGGCTGGGGACGATGAGTGGTGCTAGCCTGGATACAACACACACTCACACACTCACACACTCACACACACACACACACACACATACACTCATACACACACACACACACACATTCACACACTCACACACTCACACACTCACACACACACACACACACACGCTGTATACACTCATACACACACACACACACACACACATCAACACTCCACACTTATCATACACACAAACCATACACACACACAACCCACACCTCATACTACACAATCTACACACTACACAACCACACCACTCATACACACACACACACACACTCATACACCACACACACATACACTACACATCATACACACACACACACTCATACACACACTCACACCTACACAACACACTCATACACACACTCACCACTCCCCTACAACACACACTCATACACACTACACATACACACTCACAACTCAGTTAGTTCATACACACAACACACATAAAATCCACACTCACACACTCACCTTACGTTATCATACACCACAAAAACCACTCACACATACACTCATACACACACTCATACACCCACACACACACACAATGCACACGTACGCGCACACACATAACTTATTGTGACACACATAACACACAAATACACTAATAAAACATAACACACAAAGATACACAAAGACGCACATAACACACGCACGCTCGCACGGGAAAGTTTATTGCAGACATTTTCTAACGTGATGAATTGTGATGAGTTTTATCATCTTTGCAAAGGAGGTAGTTTACACTGTTGCTGTATGTATGTGTATACGTATACGTCGGTTTTAAAGTGCATGGTGTAAGGTGCATATAGAGAAAAGTACACTGAAAGAGAAAAGAAAATTCAGATTTTATAATTTATCAGCATTTCTTTTCATTTATTTTTTTTAGAAATGCCTGCCTGTACGGGTTATACTTCTTTATTTTTGTACCTGTGTTCTTTTTTGCACTGAACTTTTAGCACGAGTATTATATGAAATGGGAAGCGAGAGGCCCAGACCTGGTCCCCAGGTATGATATCTCTCAGTGCTCCCTGTCTTGCTGAGTGACAGGGAAGAGTGAACGATGCCAAAATCTCCTCCTACGGTCTGTGCGGGTAACCCAAAAAAACGTCCTGCTGTTTCCCCTGCGCCTGGAGGGGATGGGGCTGCGTTGTGGGTCTCTGGCTTCCTGTCTGAGGGGATGAATCAAAGCAGGAAGGTTTTGGGAAGAGACGCGCCCCTGTCACTGTCCTTCGGTGCGATCGTGGGTGCAGTGAGCACCCTAAATGTGGAGTGAGCTAAATCTGTAAGGGGAGCCAGGAGAATAATGACATTTACAATCCAGGACAGCTGGGTTGCCTGTTTGACTGTTTCAGTTGCTTAGTATTACATGCAAGAGCTAAGTATTTATCTTTATCAAATATATCCACTATATTACACTATAACCAGAACACACTTCACCACGTACACAGTGTCGTTAATGATTTCTCGTTTTTACTCCCGATCAGTCATTTCATGTTCCACTGGTAATTTTCGATAAAGCACGCTCACTCTCACACGCCAGATATTTTGGAGGAGTTTAAAAGAAAAATGTTATTATTTTATAATGACCTATGGTAGAACATATATTGTTTCATTTATGTGCATTTTTTGTAAAAAAAAAAAAAAACTTGTAAAAGAAAAGGAAAAGAAAACAAATCACTGTTTTTATGTGAGTTGCATATGGTTCTGTATTACGTCAGGTCTATCTTATGTACTGCTCCGGTTGTTAATTACCAAGTGCCTAACCTTTTAAATAACTTAGTAGAAACGATGCATCTCATTTATTTTCATGCATCGTCTTGTGGGTTTGGAGGGGGGCGTAGGACAGTAGATTTGAGGGCAGTGAATATATATGATAAGTATAGATTATATAAATGTATTAGATTCAGGCAGAGAAATGTTTAAATATAGTTCAGTAGAACTTAAATTATGTTTATTTTTAAAATAGAAATGATGAGAGAAATTTCATATGGTTGTTTTCTTTCAGTTTTGAACTTATCATCAAATGAAGGGGGGGGGGAGGAGGGGGGGAGAATGCCAAGTCCTGGAGTGAAATAATCTGTATGTTATAATTTCTTCAGACTAATATCAACAAATACTTCAAAAACATTGGACTACACACCCTGGACAGATGTTGATTTTAATCATTCTTTTAACTTGGCATTGGAAGGCTATGACCACATGTAATGGTGGTGTATACATTTTCATAATTTTGTTTTTACTCATTAACTGACATTGCCAAAGTTGAGAGATGTGAGTTTGCATGAGAACATCTGCTACAGGATGTGACATCACCCCCGGAGAAGCAATAACAGCGCGATTAGTTCCCTTGGCTCAGGACTTTGGTCTTGAGTTCAGCAGACCAATCGTGTCTCTTCCTGAACGGAGCGGTCCAGCCAGCTGAGGGCAGGGAGAGAAAGGCATTGTGGGAGTTGGAGTTTGGAGTTGGAGTTTCACCTGCCGCTTCAACCTCGCGTAGGTCGGGAGATGAAGGAGCGGATGACTAAGGTGTTGCGTCCCTCTGAGTTTTCGCGGAGTCCTCCGTCACCGCCAACGCCATGGTGCCAAGGACCCGCCCCCTTTCGGCTGCACGGCACGCCCAGTGAGAAGGGACGGGTTGCCGGACTGTTCACCACAACTTGTTCAAGGTTTTATAGGCGTAGGGTTGTGTGGGGAGAACTGCATTTCAATCACTCTCCTAATGTAATGTTTGACACTGAGGGTTAAGCCTGGAGACTAATTGTGCGAGTTAAAAAAAATGCATTAAAAGAGTGCAATTTTATTTGAATAGAGAGAGAGAGAGAGAGAGAGAGAGACTGTCATCTCCCCATTGTGTATGAAATCACTGATGCATTTTAGGGGCAGTATTCTACCACAGAATTAACAAGGAAGCTGGAATATCCATGTGGTGTTTCATTATTATTTTTGGCTGTTGATGCTGTTCTTGCCATTCTATACATTGGTTCCCATCCCTCTCCTCCTTTGTCTCTGTGAGAGACGGAGCTTAGGAGCTCCATCCAAAGAGAGGAAAGGGGCGGAGCCAGTTGTTTCCATGGACACCCTCTCGTTAGGATTGTGCGCATTTCACCAAGCAGGGTTTCGACTTTGGTGACTGTGGTGGGCTATGCAACAACTTGACACTTTGAAAATAAACCTTCATTCCCTCTGTAGCTTTACCTGCTGGGTTACCCAGGTTCAGGCTTTGGCATGATTGTGACCAAATATTTTATATAAAAAAATTGCAAAAATATTTAAATAAAAACAAAAAATGTACATTTAAAGATGCATAAAGGCAAACAGGAAAACAGGCTATTAAAAACAGGACATTTCCAGTTAAGCAGGTGGATAAAGTGTGTTTAATAAATTGCATGCATCAATCCTCAGAGTCCTGAAAGAAACAAAAAAGTTTCATTTCAGTGTTTTAAGAAAAGGCCCTATTACTAGTTAATTATTCTGATTCATGCCCTAAATAAAGCACGGACCAATTCACGACTGAGTTCAAAGAATGTTCATAAGACATTAAGCCGCATGAACTAGGGGATGACTTCATGTTTAGAGAGAAAATGAACAATTCTGCCACGTCCTAGACCATGTCACATTTCCTTTAGTCCAATAAATGTCCCTGTTTGTTACCAGTGTGGGGAATATATCTCCTTTTGTCTGTGACAATTTCTTTTAATATCTGTGGTCTCTATCAGCCATTTCCCCAAGTCCTTAAGTCAGTTGCCAAGCTTTAAAACCACGCCAATTTATTTCCACATGCCAATTCAACTTTAGCTGTTGACTGTACTCCGTGAACAAGTCATGTTTGCATGTTACGAAGTATGTGCATGTAATAAAGTTGTTTATCTTCATACTTTTTTGATATAACGTATTCATCAGTTGTTCATTTTTAATGATCTTTGATATAAATCGGGGGTTTGTGGGAGTGGAAAAAACTTTATATTACAGCAAAAAACATTATTGGACAACAGCATTAAATGTTTTGTCCGTGCGTCACAGATGCGATTGCCCTGGGATGGAATCATTTTCTGACGGACTTCTGCTCATTGGCCAGAATTTGAATTCCGCGGTTGTTTCTACGCATACATTTTGTATGAAGCAAAGTCCTTGAATTAAAATAAATGAAACTTAGAAGAAACAAATGACAATTCTGTGATATTTCGTGCTTGGATATATATTTTTTGTTTGTTATTTTTTTCATTTTATTATTTGTAATGGAATTGTATGTTAAGTCATAAATGATTTGTGCTGTCATCTTAAAGTTCAATTTATAAAGCTTTTTTTACGAAAGTTGTATAATATGAACTGTTGGCATAATGTATGCTATGTCACCACCAATTAAGCATATGGCACGCCATATGATCATGACAAACGTAATTATGAATTTCATTGTAGTGCTTATGGAGTCATATAGCTATAATTTATGAGACCAATCATTTTTCAGTACATACTGTGATTGAGTTGGGGATGTCCCTTCCCTTGGGGAAAAAAATGAAAAAGTAATGGTTTATATGGAACTTAAAATGTTAATTCTAAATTTAAATATATTTCATGTATACATACAGTACACTTCCCAGTAATGTTTTACATAGCCTACATTGCGTTGTATTTGAAAATGTTGCACATGTGAGAATCATTTAATATACGAAAGCATTAACATATGAATGTATATCAAGAAATTGCTGTTTTCTAATATAACATTTGTATACGTTTGTACTAAACCACGTACGTCGCACCTCAGTAACATACTAGGGAAATGACGGCCATTAATTTCCTTTCAACCCTAATTTGGCACACCTGATGATACTAATTAGCAGCTCAACGAGGTCTCTGTTGAATGAGGTGTGCTTTGTCAGGATTGGAGTGAAAACTTACAGTGGATAGGAGTAGATCTCCAGAAACACGGTTGGGCATCCCTGTTCTAGATGGGGAAAGGTGAACGTGCCGCGTGTGCCGTATCCGGATTACAAACATTTATATCTAGTGTTGCGGTTGCAACGTGAAGAGTCTAGGGCAGGCATTGGGATGCCTGGACACAATGTCTGAGTGTCTGCACATGTGTACGCGCATTGAGTCTTCTGGACCATCCTGGTTTAAAATAATGGACATGTTTGTAAACTGATACGAGGGGTACTTAATTCAGCGGTTTAAAACGTCTTCGGATTTGGTTACAACAGTGATTAAAAACGGTAAACTAACGCTAAATGCGCGTAGAGAAACTCGTTGAATTTCATTGGCCTGCAGCAAGGGCGGGGGGCGGAGACCGCGGTGGAATATATCCAGGAGTGCGCAAGCTGATGGTGTGTGCGTGTTGAGGAAGGCGGTGATGCTTGAATTGTGTTGAGCAGTGAAAAGGTACAGACATATGTACGGCTGACAGGTTCATAACTACCACTCGAAGTATAGTCGAAAGAATAACCGAACACATGAGCATATTATAGTTGCACTGAATTCTGAGTTTCCATTTTATCACAATTTATTTTTAAAATGTATTAAAAAGTTGCTGGACTTACTCCTGCGTAAAACAATAAACGCATCGTTTCTATGGAGACAGTCGTGTCCCTGAATGCAGGAGAACATCTTTGCAGTCGCATGCTTTCCAGTCATCCTTGTTTTCACTGAATTTTTGCAATGGGAAGCATTTTGTTCAGGGCGATAGAATGGTATATTTTGTTCCTGGCGCTAACCAGAATTTACGCTTCGACTGAGGGTGGACAGCTAGAACCCGTCGAGACTGGATCCGGGATGCTTCTGACCGGTAAGGAGACCTTGCTCAAGACACTGTCCTTCGAGTCACGGAAAAAGTTAATAGCCTAGTCCAAGCAACAATGTATACACATACTCGGGCATCATCAGGTAAAAATATGAATTCCAGTTGTATCGTTTCCCGTTAACCTGTATGATTAACGTGTTTACATTTAGAAAGGTAGGATGTCATGTTGAAATGCCAAGATTAATATACGTCGGTAAAAAAATTTTTAAATTGTTCGAATCTTCTTGGTAACCAGTGGCACATGTTATCTGGAAGTACAATATAATGGTTGTTAGAAAACTGTATCTGCAGTTGAACCTGCTGGCTTCGCCGATGGTATTTATTGGGACGTAATGAAGACCAAAATATTTTAAGCATGAGCCTTTGAAATTATGACAAAAAATATGTACTTTATTATTTTTATAGTTCAAGATATATGTTGCTGCTACATGCCACACAGTCCCTGGTTTTTATCTCACAGTTGTGAATGACTTCGCTATCTCTTTATAAACTTTTGGTCTATGTTTTTGCCTCATGGAGACGCTGTTGCATAATATTCATACTTATAAGGGATCAGGTGCTGAGTCAATGATCACATCTTTCATGTTCTCCGAGTTACGTAAAACAGACACTGTAACAAAGAAATCCGTTGTACCTTGCTCATTGATTTCGCCTATACATTTATTTCAACCATACACGACTTTAATGCAACCTACAATGTCCCTGCCTCAAGTATGTTTTCTGTTCTTGTTGACTAATTGCATAGTTTAGAGGAGGGGGTATCATGTGAAAGCAATTACGTTGGCTACATTTCTTGCGTGTTGGTGGCAGGTCTGTCCAATATTCCCTGGAATGCCGAAGAGATTCTAATCTGTTTAAATGTTTTAGTGTCCGTGCAACTGGTGCAATTTCTGGCAGATTTTTTTTTTTTCCCCCAGTATCTGCTAAATCTCTGAAGTTGTGCTCTTTTGAACTGAAAGCAAATTTTGGACATAACAAAACACAGCCTGCTCGATGACCACTGAGAGCGCAAGGCATAAATCACCCACATTCTGTGTTTAAAAAAAAAAAAAAAAAATGTCTCCAGTTGCTAACTTGTATCTCCTTGTGAAGTGTTCTTGATGCTTCCTAGAGTCATATTCTTTGCTCGAGTTTACTGAGAAGGGAAATGGCTACTCAGAACAACTTGTGCCGTGGATCCCTGACGCTCCTTAGAAGATGTGGCTCTTCCCATGTGCTGAGTGAGCATGTCTTGAGGGACTGGATACAGCCAAGACAATCTGAGCTCTGGCTTTGTACACAAATCATATCCCGATGAGGGTATATTAATCACAGGCCTCTGTATGGCCTCTTGATGCGAGCTGGAGCGTAGCCATGGAGTGCTACAGTATGTACAGGAAGGGCTGGACCTCCAAAGACTGTTACAGTGTATTATGTTACCAAATTTATCGCGCATACTTCAGAGGCTGGCATTTTTTGGAAGAGCCATTTTGGTCTGTTCAGCTCAGTGATCCAGTGATCTCATCCCAAGGTTTAAAAAAACTCATTGGCTTGGGTTCAATTAATTTAACATTTTATGCGTATCGTGTTGACTTTAACATAAAGTTTTAGCTTTTGTCTTAGCAAATGCAGTTTCGGGAGTGAATTTTTGATTGTAATTTTTTTTTTTTTTTTAGAGTAATACAGCGACTAAATCAATAAAGAAACGTGTGCGTCTGTTTGTAGGTAATTACTGAGGACAAGTGCTGTTAAATCCAGGCCATTGCTTCAGTTCCAGTGCCGCTGACCCCTATGGTTCATGTCAGAGGAGAGTAAACGGGAGCATTGTGCTCATGCTGGGCTTCAGCTCACTTTCAGAGACTCTGTGGCCATCTGGGCCCCAACATAAGCCAAAACACGCTGGTCAGCAGAGATCAAAGAGTGGCATTATGGGGTCACGATGTCACAGTGAAACACAACAGGACAAAAAAAGGATGAAGGCCTGCATCCTGTTTTACAGTATAATATACTGTATGCAGGCAAACAATCCATTCAAAGAAAGTGCAATTGACTGACAGCTCAATTTTCACTCAATTTTCTCCCCCACACCCCCATCTCCCTAGGAAATGTGTTAACTTACATCTGGGCACATTGTCTTGCTTCATCAACACTAGTGCTGTGCTCAAGAAGATTAAGCAAATCCGTGGGGGGAGTTCTGCACCAGACTACATCCAGTGCACCACGGGGCTCAGTGTCAGTAAACCATATAATTACATTGGTTCCCCACAAGTAAGATGAAGTACTACATACCCCCCCCCCCACTCCACAACCCCAACTGTTGATTCCAAAGCAGTTAACTTTATTAGGCTCAGCTCTAACGTTTAACTTTTTCAGGCTCAAAATTCCTTGCCATATATGGAGAGAAATGACTGCAGTGGTCTGGTAATTGACTTTGGCTGTTGGTTCTAATAAAACCTACTGGAGGACCTTGTACCTTTCAGTGATTGGCTGTGTTGTTAGCCTTCTGCTTACGGGGATGGGCTCGGTAAGGTAGGTATCACAGCAATTGTCAAAAGTATCAAGAGGAGCTCATCCCACTTTTGGAATCAGGTTGTTGTAAGAGTCTTTAATGTAGACTTGGAAGTCTGAGGTTTCAGAAAAAAAAAAAAAAAATTTTCAGATAAAGCTTAGGACAGGCCAGCCCCCAGACAGTCATTGAAGAATTTCACCAGCATTGTTTTTTCTAAGATTGTGTCCCTTCTTTTTTCCTTTTTCCTCCCCAAATTTCCTCCCCTGTGGCCTTCTGGGCCCCTGTGTGATAGCAAGGGCAACCCAGTGAACTTTCTTGCAGTGAATAGCCAGTGAAATACCATCTAGACATTCTGGTGGAAACCTGGCTATTTTAGATTGAAAATCTTATAGCCAACTAGGACATAGCCTGGCTACAGTATAACCAGGTAAAATATGAACTATTTGTAAAAATAGAATTTTGTAAAAATATCTCGACCTGGATTTCCACCCGGCTTAATGTCTGGATTCTCTCTTTTGCTGACTGGGTCGTGTGAGCTCTCTGATGCACCTCCCTGCCAAAAATGTATAGTCCACTAAGTCCACTGTGTTAAATTGCTGTATTTTTATTTAAATTGCGTTACATTTCCAAGTGCGCTGGTCAGTACAAAATGTGAATTCAAATATTTCCCTCCCAAGTTTGACTATCAAGCGCATATTACAGGAATCACCTGGGACTTTTACGTGGTGAAGCTGCTGATCCACTGGGATCTGCATTTGACATTTACCCCAGCTTGAGCACTGGGAATTTTAAAGAATATTATTCAGAAATGTAACTGATTTGTAATCGTTGTTGCAGTGTAGGAATCATCCAGGACTTTTATGCTAAGCTGGTCTGTCCCGTTTGGATGAAAAAAAAAAAAAACGAATTGCTGTACAATTGGGTGAAGTCGTTTGTGAGCAGGCCTTTCTTTGGGTGGTTTGCAGATTAGGGAATGACGTTTGGGGGGGGGGGGGTGTGGAATATTGACAGCTCATGTGCTTTGTTTCCAAACTTGCTCTCTTCTGCGGTCCAGATGGGCTGATTTTCTAGACCTCAAAAATATTTAATTCTCTGACTGAGGAAGGAATTCATGCTTTTGCTGTGTGTTTGGATTGCAGTGAATGAGAAGAGGTGGAGAGGGGGGGGGGCGTAGTGGGTCATGTTACTAGCAAGTCCCCAGAGTCCATATGGATTGCACAGTGTGAAAGCCTTCTTTAAACAGTCTTGTTTTCTGTTGCGTTTTTTTTTCCCTAAGAATCACTGAATAGATTGCAGATTATGTAATGCAAAGATAATAGCTCTCTGAGCAGCTGTGTAATCAAGCACCACCAGGCTCTCTCTCCCTCCCTCTTAATTATTGTATTTTTAACTAATATTTTCTGCTGCAATTAAAACAAAAACGAACAGGTTGCGCACACAGCCACGGCCTCAAGTGAGCGAATTAGGCAAGCCCCTTCGGCAGCCTGTCGGTGATCTCGGCGAATGATTCACGGGGCGTCCCGCAGTAGTTTGTGATTTGTGGCCCGAATGTAAAAGTACCTCGCCCCAAGGGGGTGAGCGTAGGAGTTTTATTTTCGTGGCCTTTGACACGGTTGGCAGGGCTCAACCAAACCGCAGCGTCCCCGGCGTGCTTCGATAATCGCTTCTGCGGTGGCGGAGTTTTGGTTACGGTGGCAAGGAGACCTGCTTCCAACCTCACACGTCAGTCCCCCAACCTGCACACCTGAATGCCATCCAACTCATGATATGTCACCAGAACTGGTCGTTTAAAAAAAAAATGTATTGCAGCTGTGATATACGCACAAACTCACAAAAGGGAAAAAAGAGATCCAGCCATTTTGACACAATGATGAACTCCATATTTGCGAGCCCGGACTGAATGGCAGCAGTGCTGTGGCTGCGGGTGGGTTTCAGAGCAGGACATTCATTCAAGTCAGCATTTTGGCTTCAGGGAAACAGTATACAGAGAATGAATAATCTTGTTTTTGGATCGGCTTCACTAAGATTAGTTTCATGAGTCTCAGATGTGTATTGAGGGAACTACTCTCCTTAAGTCTAGATTTGGCTCATCAGACCAGTTTAACCTCTTAAGTCGCACTGTGTTTGGTATTTTCTGCCCAGTACACAGCCAGCCAGTGGAGAGAGATATATGTAGTGACAACTGAAAAGCATTTTAGCAGATTGAATAATGTTTCTAACAATGTGTAGTTTCTTAGGCTTGCATTAAAGAACGCGTATTGTTTCTTCTGCATAAACAAACCATACGTTTGCATGCTGAAAAGTTGGAGAGGGTGACATGGGAAAAGTGAGCGTATCTAAGCAAAATTCAGCTAGCATACAGTATACACTATATAGCATTTTACACCTCTAAACATCCACAGTTTCGTTTGGTCTCCAGGTGTCCTTTGGGAGTCACCAAATACCCTTTTTTGGTAACCTGCTTAGACGTAGCATAGAAAAGACGATGCAGAATGCTGAAACGTGCACTCCCACTGTGTTTTTGCTTCTGTTAATTTCTTTTAGAAACATTCTGAGTAATTCTGACTCTTGGAAACAAACTTTCTGGTAACTGGAGGGTTACCTGTCAGAAGAGACCTGGATTATGCTTGTAGTCGAAAGAGATCAAGAATACACCTCTAGGTGAAGCATGGAATCCTGTGGATAAATATTGCTGAATACCAGGGATGATAACGGTTCTTGTTACTATTTAACTCAGTTGTATGCTAAAACGCAGTGTCATTTTGGCCTTCAGAAGGCTATATGTACTTAATGTACGCATCAAAGTTGAGTACAAAGCATCATGTAGTTTGATGGAATGCCCCCCCCCTTTCCCATCCCCGATATGGAGATGAGGTACCAGGAGGGTTCCAGGCCTGTGTCTCCTCTCGAGTTCAGAAATAAGCGCTCAGGGGTCCCTCGTAAAAGTGTATTTAATAAGCAGTTCTCCACAGAAAGAAAGTGGCTGTCTCTTCTCCTTTCCCTCCTCTTCTGCTGTTTTTGAGTCAATTGACATCCCTTGCTGAACTGTGTGACCTTCCCAATTGCACCCCAAAGCATGTTTAATTGAGCTCACCTTGAGAAAGGGCTTGGATGGGCCCAGGGCAGGGCGCCTGGTGTGTGTTAACCCCAGACTGACCTGCAGAGTCGCAAGGACCATTACTTCCACAGGATGGGAGCCCTGCCCTTATATTAGCCTGGTCCCATACCACTCTGTCCAAGTCCTGCAGTCCTCGGTTGTCAGCAAGGACTTTATAAGAGCGCATAGATCCATTCCTGGCTCAATGGCCTTTGCATTACCAAGCGCATTTTGTCTCTAAGATTTTGTTTCCTCACAAATTGGCTAGTTTGAGGGTCTTCAAATTCAATGGGCCCCATTTTTGGTGTTTCAATGGGTGGTAATTTGAAAGCTTGAATAAGAATCTTGAAGAGAATTATGCACTCATGATTTGAAGCAAGACTGGGAACAATTTCTGGCGGATGCATCTAATGCGCTCTAAGATGTGTCAGATGCTGCATAGCTTCGCATTGGAACATTCTGATCTGAATTCGGTCACCATTAAACCGAACATATTATTAGGTCTATTATGTAATAGCCATGGAGGAGTACAGCTTGGGTGTGCTGGAATGTATTGCAAGTCTGTTAGCTTGCAATAAATCCCACTGGGTGAAGTTATTTTCAGTCCTACAGCACATATATATTGTATAACAAATGTACATTATACATCCACAAAGTGTGCGTCTGTGTCTGTGTGTTTAATTCATGTATTTATGCATTTACATGGAAAAAAATTAACTTTCTGCTCTGACGGTATGGTAAAATAGTATAGTTTAACTACTCTGGCAATTAACATGTGTCAATATGAAAAAATCACTTGAACCCAAACCCGAGCAGCGGCTTGGGCGAGGGAAAGATAAGGGCCCGTTATGGCTGAGAAAATGTGGAGAATGTGCTGATAAACCTGTGTGGAGCGGCTCATAATTGCACTTCACGTCTGATCTTCCTGGGTTCGGGGGGGTGCAAGGTGGCCTCAGGGGTTCAGTTGATGCTGGTCCTCAGGCGCTGCGATATGACCCAGACTACTCCTCCGCCATGCCCAAAATGCCTTTTTTTTTTTTTTTTGTGTGTGTGTGTGTGTCTGGGCAGCCTGCAGTCTAAGGGCGCGTGTAACGTGATCTATAGCCCCCCCCCCCCGCCCCGCCCTCCTCTCCCTATCTCTCCCGGCTCTGACTGCTGATCAAAGCGTTGGCACAGGTTCCCCTCCCAGGGCAGCGTGGGCTCAGGGCTCAGGGCTCAGGGCTCAGGGCTGCTGTGATAGGAGCAGTCAGAGTGAATATAATCCCGGTGATTCATGGTCCTCGCTGCCTCATTGCGCGCTCAAACACAAGCCGCCACCCCCGATTGCTGGGGGGGCCCTGGCGGGGGGCGGGGGGTGGGGGCGCGCTACGACAGTTGACTACGACTGCTAGATCGCGCTGTCGGGCCGCGAATATCGCCACCGTCGCGTTGCGCCCCTCAGGCGAAGGGCTGGCGGACGGACGGACGGGACCCGGCACACCCTCCCACCCCCCGTCTGCGCGGTACGTTCTGGGGGGGAACACCTGGGGTTTCAATCTGAGATGGCCTGGAATCTCCATGTGCCGTCGGTCCTCGCAAATTACACATACCGTTCCCCCCGCTGCCAGACCGGGTTTACTTGGGTGCACGGGTGGGGTGGGGTGGGGTGCCGGCGGGGGGGTGGGGGGTAGGGAGGGTACAGACGCTTGATAGTGTAGATTTATGTTGCCGTCGGGCCAAATGGTTGCTGTGTTATTGAAAAAGCAGATGTCCGGAGTGAATTGAGTTCAGATACGGGGAGTTTGTGCACACCACCAACACCTGCAGCGACTCTCTCTCTCTCTCTCCAGCCCCTAGCGGAGAGGGGAAGGCTTTCACTGCACTCTGAGAAGTGGCCCTGCTAAAGGGCAGATTAAATCTTTGACCCGTCTACCATTTTTTTTTTCTTAAATTGCAACTTGACCCAAAGGTGCATAATTTACACTTCAGTGTAATTTATGTAACACTAGAAGTCGTGTTCCCCCAAAATAGCAAGCCAACAATAATTTCTGGCCTGTGTGATAAATACTAATGAGGAGAGGGAAGGTCAAAGTTTATCGTATTTCCAGATGGTCCTTTTCTGGAACTGACGTGGTTATTTTTGGACGCGACTCCTTGTAAGTTATGTCCATTATTTTTTTTTTTTTGGTTTTCGCTTTCTAAGTTCCCCTCGCAGCTCGTAAACATCGCGTGGTTTCTGGTTTCTGCCCGAGTTTTTCGCGGAGTCTCTCTCTCGCGCCCTTCTTCGGGGTAAGCCGTCGATCCCGAAGAGCAACTGGGGCCGTGGCTCAGCTGCGGAGCCCTGTGGGGGGGAAAACAAAAACCGACAAAGAACACCTGGTGTCTCCGGTGAGCCGGTAATCGCACCTCAGAGGGCTGCGCGTGGGGCTGCTGTTTCCATTTTCACTTCCACCCCCCATTTTCTTGGTTCCCCTCCTCCTCCTCCTTCTCCGTCCGTATTTTTTCTGTTTCATTGGCATGACATAATGCCGTGTTAACCAAAGCGGAGGTGATAAAACAACAAGCGGGCACGCAAGAGCGCTCATTCCATCCTCCTTAGCCAATCGGCCGCTCTCGTTATCGCCCCCTCCTAAACACAGCGGTGGCGTCGGCCGGATTAGAGGGCGCTTCTCGGTCCCAGGTGTCCCGAAACGCTGGAGGGGGGCTCGGTTCACAGCAGGGCTCAGATCTTGGCAGGATGTCAGGGGGCCAGCCTGGTTGAAGTTTGAGGAGGAGGGGGGGACGGAGGGGGGGGCGTGGGGGGGGGAAGCGAAAGAAGAAAGTCGGGCTTAATAACACGCTCTCGATTTTTACTTTGGCACCCGCCGTACCCTCTGGGGAAACCCTAAAACTATCAAGATACTGCAATCCATCATCGGGAGGTGGGCGCTGGCAGCTCATTTTAAGTGGAGCAGCTGTGACATATATTATTCTCTAATCATCCTTTCAGGTTATGCAGAAGAAGAAAAGAAAAAAAAAATTACATGGCTGTTTCACTGGCTGCAGATACCAGTTAGCTCCGCACCAATGGTGGAACTGCTCCTGCCGGTTCACTGCATCGACCACCGCTAAGCCCCTCCCACAAGCCATTCTCCTCGTTATGACATCATCAGTGTGCGACCATTTAGAAAAAAACTTCACTTCAGCAGCAGTACTGCTGAAGTGAAGCGGGCTGCTTTGTCTTCACCGTTTTTGTGAGTCTTGAATGTGAGTGCTGCCAAAACACTGCATGCCAGTCTTTTCTTTTCTTAGGCAATCTTTATATGACAATGTTCACTGCATGTACCTTGGTATTTCTTGGGCTGCGAACAGGCCAAACTTTTGGATTACTTACAATAGACTGCAGTAAACCTATCAAACATATCAGCTTTCGTGGGAAGAAAAAATACATAGAGAAATTATATTCTTAAAAAAAAAAGAAAGTATAAAAATCTGAACACATGGCATAATTAAGCAGTCCTTCAAAAGAATACATTTCTATGCAGCATATACGTTCATTTGACAGGGTTTATTGTCAAATAACTTTACTCATACAGGGCAGAGGATACATGGATTCATTCACGTGAACCTCGTTCTCATAAGCAGATGGAGATACATGATTGGTAGAGACCACATTGCCCAGAACAGGTCAAGTGATAAATGCAACTGTGCAGGTATTTTTTCTCTCCATTGAATAGATGTTGCCTGCTCATTCAGCCTGTTGGAATAGGGAGTGGGCCTGAGAAAGACAGAGAGCATCTTTCTTCACCTGAAATGGGAGGGAGGCAGGCAATGCATCACAAACTGCGGTCTGGTCCATCCTTGAGTAAAGGCCGTATAAGATAGGAAATGAACACATGCAACAACTGCAGCATTTAGTTGACACGCTGAATATGTGTTTTATACAATGGCCTACAGGCCAGTAAAACACCTCACCGGTACCTTAAGTGGACATTGAAACGGCAGGTTATTCTGTGTCAGGTTCGACCGAAGCCTTCTTTGAACAGGTAGTTATCGTGTGCATGCTTTTGTTTTTTTGTATTCTTTGGCAATGGAGGGTAAACAATCAAGTATGATTATTCTTGACTTCAATGAGTTAATTACGGATCAAATGCAATTATGGATTTTAGAAAACACTTGGAACACGAGTCACCCTAAATGTGCGAAAATGTTCCTCTGCCTCCCTTTAATTAAATCTGTATTGTGGGGGTTGTAATAATGATAATCTGTTATAATGATGATTGCACATTATCACGTGTTTCATAAAGGCATCGCTTTTTGATTTAGATCTGATGTCTTATGTAAATTGCTGTTAATACGCTCATAAAAGGAACTTGGGGTTATTCTGTGTTATTTGCTGATCCGCATGGCAGTAGCTTCTCTGTGAAAGGTGGCCAACGTCGTGCCACAGCTCCTTTGAGCCAAGATGGCTTCTCAGTGAAAGGTGGCCAACGTCGTGTCACAGCGCCTTTGAGCCAAGATGGCTTCGCAGGTGAGGATTTTTTAGACAACAGCGAAGTTCTTCTCAAGCTGATTCTTTGGCGAACGAACGTCTTTTGACACGATTTTTCGTCGTCTGCCCCTCTGCCGGAACATGTTAGGCCATTGGTTATGTTCTTTAATTGATTTTTGTCTTCGTTTTTTGGTTTAATTTCTTTATTTGACTGTTGCCTCTTGCATGCTCTGGCTCTAATGAGCTCCTGAAAGCATGCATGCTGTCAGTCGAGGAATGTGTTCTCTGCCCTGTAGATGCTTTTTTTTCTTTCTTTTTTTGGAGGGGGAGGGGGGCTGTGGTGGAGAGGGAAGGAGCTTAATCATCAAACACTCCGTTTAACTTTCCAGACTTTTCCGTTGGGTTCACCAATAAAGATTGTTCCACGGGAGGTGATGATAGCCGAGGTGTGCTCCAGCAAACCTCCTGCTCCTGGAAATCTGCTTTAACCAGTGTGTGGAGGAGGGGGGGGGGGAGGTCGGTGGGGGCTGGGGGCTGCTGTCATGGACTGCATCTCTTTGGCCTCCTTATTCTGAAAATTGGCAGAAAACCCTACTGAGGGATCTTGGGTGTGTGGGGTTCCTGTCCTTAAGGTCGTGTGGAGATGAGGGGCAGTTAACGATGTGTTCTGTTTTTTAAACCCAGTCTCTCTTGCTTCAAATCCTCTCCATGGCCTGCTCCTTTGGCCGCTCTCAATGAGCCTTTATGCACTAGTGCTCAGGCGCCAGCCTCTGTATCGCCTATTAAAGCTGTCAGACCCAAAATTCTAATTGGTGAGAAACTTCTGGAATGTTGTTCACAAGTGGGGAAAGGTGCTTTTATTGCTGTCGTGGAATGGAGCAGCAAACAGCATTCCGTTCTTTCGGAACACTCACAGTTTCAAATTCTAATGTGGTAATTAAGCAACCTGTGCGTTGATGTAGCCATTGCCTAAAATACCAGGGCAGGGTAATTATGAATGGGGTGACAATTGCAGTTTTTCAAAGGTGAGGTCACCCACCTATCTACACGTGGGAATTGCGGGCTCTGTGTGTGCGCCAGTGTTTCAGCACTGATAAACGTTTATCGTAGTTCCTCTGTGACTTTGAGGTGATCGTGTTTCTCGTGGTAGAGAATGTGGCATGCCTGTCCAAGTGACCGATAACGAGCTGAAACCCTGGACCCCGTGGGTGGGGGCTTGACCAGTTTGAACTTCACACCGAGGATCGTTGACCTCCAGGATCGCTCGGGGTTTCTCTTGGAAAGCGGTCGATCGCTCGGGGATATCCGGGCCTTCTCCCTCTGTCTGACCTGCGCGCTCCTTCCTCGCACTGCGGTGGTGGGCGAAGACAGATGTTCACCGTAACCGTGGCCACCTGGCTTCCTCCTGAGGCCATGATCAGCAGCTGCTCTGCTCTCTGTACCGAGGAAGACCCTCACTACACCACACCTTCCTCACATTACCAAGACCAAAATACACGCCTACTGCACTATGGCTGCTGTTGGGTTTTCAGGACCCGTTCTGTCTGCTGTTTGTTCTGCCGATGTCCACCAGTTAATCTTCTGATGCAACCCCCTGAACCTCCCTCTGCGGGACAGAGAACCCCAAAAGCTCCGCTGTGGGGATCAGCGATCGCTCCAGTCCTGCTCTGCTCGCTGTTCTTTCGGACACATTGACCACACTGTGACACCCGTAAACGTGACCTCTCCTCCTCTCCAGATACTGCGTCTGGACTGCAGAATTAGTCTCCTTTTCCCCTTGTCGTTCATCTTTAATTGCCTCTGTGAGAACGTGGTGTGATTTAACTCTGCACTCTCTCGTTGTGCTCTCTGTCTCTTGGCAGCTGTGTTCAGTTCTCTGCGCTGCTTGTGGTGTCGACTGATGTGTACTTAGTAATTATATATGCACGTTGAACGTTCGTCCATAACTATGCAAGGATTCTTGTCTTCTCCGAGGAACATTCTGTCATTTCAGTTACTGGTCTATTAGTCCGATGCTGAAAACGTGATGCGTGTGCTAAACAACAACGTGAGCTGAATGCAGCCGAAACAATTTGCATTTGAATGTCCTAAAATTAACCGCCTGAAATGATGTCATTTCTTATGAAGATAGTTAGGAACAAGCAATCCATTTTCTAAAGTCTCTCTGTTCTGACTCCACAGAGGTGAATGAACAGCAAAACAAGGAGCCCATTAACCATCATCATTAAGAAAGGACCAGAGCTACCCTTATTATTATTGTTTTTGACTTTTTGTACTGTGTAACGTGCAGTGGATTAGCTGACATGACTGGTAGAAAATCATTTTTGTCAGCTGTGGTAAATATAGACTGTGTCTTTTTACAGTGCTCTCTCGTTTCTATTGTCTGCCTTGTAATCCTCTACCAGGATTAACTGAGACTGTGTATGTGATTTTAGCACTTAGGTAATTGGCTTTTTATGTGCTGGGAGGGTGTGGCACTCTGCGTGTGGCGTTGTTTAAAGGTGACAGAAATGCCCACAAGGGACTTGGGCACGTGCGCGGTGTAGTGGGTGGGGGGTGGGGTGATGTTGCTTTTTCCACATCCGACAGGCCTGATCAACAGAGATGTGCCACTCCCCCCGAAAAAGTAACAATGAATTTTAACAAGCACACGGGGCAGCTTCGAGATGGCCCGGCCGGGCTGCAGGTCAAGTCCTGTAAAAAAATTTACAAGACCTTTTACAAGCACTTAAGTCTCGTTAGTAACAATGCTGGCGGTTCGTTTCTCCCCGTTAAAGTGACCTGGGTGTAATGACAGGGCAGAGTCGATGGGCAGCCACGCTGAGGGGGGGGGGGCAGGGGGGAAGACCCTTCTGGACGAAGTCTGGGACTGGGGCTGGGACTGGGGCTGCTAGGCCTGCACATTGTCAGGAAGGAAAATGTAAAAAAATAAAAATGAAATTGTCTTTCTTTGCCCACCAGCAGGTTAGAGAGATTGTCTGTGGGGAGATTCCGCGGGGCCGAGCCTCCTTGCCTGAATAGCAGGATAAGGTGTGCTCTGTCTCAGACACAGCCACGAGCGACTCAAATCCAGAATTCAGGGGGATGCAGGGCCTCATCGCCCGAGCACGCTGCCGCTGCCAGGGCTTGTCGCAGAGCGCAGAGCGCAGAGAGCTCTCATTACCCGTCACGCAGATAAATGAGACTGGGGGGGGCGGGGGGGGCGGGGGTAGCCTTAACCTGGAGTGGGCCGCAGCGCAGAGAGCGCGTCGTGTGTGTGTGTGTGTGTGTGTGTGTCGGGCTGTGCCGGACACGTGAAGACGTCTGTCTCCTGAGTACGGGTCCCCTACGCAGACACACTCACGCACGTGTGTGTGCGCACACGCACACGTACACGCACACATGCAGACTTTTCGCATGCACACATGCACACACAAACACCCCACACTCATGTACGTAAATGCGCGTGTGCACATGTGCAAATGCACAGATGTGCATTCGCACTTTCTAGTAGACACGCAAACCCATACATGCGTGCACACACACACACACACACACACACACAGACATAAGTATAAGCATACGCACATAACACATCCACGCAAGATGTACAGGGGTCCATTCACAGAGTCAGAAGCCCAGACCTATGCTTTCACTCGAGATGGCCGCTGGTATCTCGCTCTCTCTCTCTCGCTCTCTCATACACAAATGTAGAACCATACTCATCTTTTACTCTCTCGCAGAAACCACTCTCCTACCCTTTGTTTAATTTCCGAACAGAACTGTTCTGAGGATAACTCCGAATGAGTTATGAGATGCAGCACAAAGTTTTACAGGTTGAAATTTGATGATTATTGCCGCTTCATTGATTTTTATCAGGAAGAACATCTGTTTTTTTTGTGTCTGTTGGTTCTGTACTCAGGATTGAGGACCGTATTCTTTTCGTCACAAAAAAAAAAGACTTAAGAAAGAATATAGTTCTCAATCCTGAGAGCAGAACTAACAGCCACACAAAAAAACAGATGTTCTTCCTGATAAAATCAATGAAACGGCAATAATCATCGTATTTCAACTTGTAAAGCTTTGTGCTGTATCTCATAACTCATTCAGAGTTATCCTCAGAACTTTTTTTCTTGCCTTGTAGGCTAATCCTTTTATTGACTTTCCACACCGGTATTGCGTTGCTATGGCGGACTTGTAGGCATGTGCCTGTAGTGTAGATGTAAGCACTGTGCATTTGCTTTACTGACGCGTATAAATAAATCAAACTTAGGAAAAGCCTCCTGAGGAATGAAGCAAGATGGAGGTCAGCAGGACCCTCATCCTGGCCCCACGCCGTCCGTCAGGTGAAGGTCCAGCCGTTCGTGGGAGAGACCGAAAAATCTAGAGCCTTAAGTGGTCACAGAGTGAGCTGCTCCAGCCAAGTGACATCACTGCTTTCATCTCTCCAGCCGCGAATAAAAAGTTGACCGGCTGTCGGGGAGGTCAGATTTCAAACGCGACGGCTGAAACAACAGCGGAGCCTGAACATCAAAGGCCAGCCCATGCACGGGAACGGGAAGGGGGGGGGGGGGGGGGGGGGGGCGGGGGCGGCGTCATCTTCCTCGGCCCTAATCTGTGACTTGTCTGCTTGGAATGGAAGCACGTTGCAGTTTCGATTAGCAGAAGCTGTGTAAGGGAGGAATCTTTTGGCAACGGTCGAGATTAGGAAGTTGAGTTATTTTGCTTTCGTTTTTTTGGGGGGCTCCAGACGGTTTTGAGTCTGATTTGGTTATTCGGTCGGTATCCTTTGTGAAATAAATTTTCACCAGACAGGCTCTGAGTTTAGTGTGCATCTGCTGGCCTTGGCAGCCATACCACCCTGTACCCTTCTCATGGCTAACTGCTGAAGCTAAGCAGGCATACCACCCTGTACCCTACTCATGTAAACCTGCTGAAGCTAAGCAGCCAAACCACCCTGTACCCTTCTCATTTAAACTGCTGAATCTAAGCAGCCATACCACCCTGTGCCCTTCTCATTTAAACTGCTGAAGCTAAGCAGCCATACCACCCTGCACCCTTCTCATTTAAAACTGCTGAAGCTAAGCAGCCATACCACCCTGTACCCTTCTCATGTCAAACTGCTGAAGCTAAGCAGCCATACCACCCTGTACCCTTCTCATATAGAACTGCTGAAGCTAAGCAACCATACCACCCTGTACCCTTCTCATATAGAACTGCTGAAGCTAAGTAGAGTTTAGCTTGTTGAGTACTTGGATAGGCCTCCAGCTACTGATGGGCAAGTGGATGCACTCTTCCCATTGGACAAAAGAGGAATCCAGTGCCCCACAACAGTGATGAAGGCACTGTGCTGTAGAAGGTTCCATCTTTCAGATGAGCCCTTTAAACGGATGTCCCGACTCACTGTGGTTGTTAAAGATCTCATGGGGCTCTAGTCCTGATCAAATTCCTATGAAGCTGGCTTCCTACGCCTGGCCACCTAACAATACGCCTTAAAGCTAGCCGGCTCCACCATCCCTTGTGCTCCCTACCCACTTTGATTCCACAAGTCCTCACTGCCAGTGAGACTTGGGTTCTCAGTTGACCTACCTGGTTCAATAAAGGTAAAAGCAAATGATTAAAAAACAAAGCTTCACCTTCACTCCCACCTCCAGGCAGCTCCCCTGACTGTGCTCTTATGTTGGTCTCTCCAGACTCCCTCCCTTCCCCAGCTCAGTTCAGCATTCCTGTTTGCTGTTTTTTTGTTTCTGAAGCAGGACACCTAGGCAACCGTCTCCCATCCTCCTGCCCCCTCATCTGTCGTGAGTCCCCCCCCCCCCCCCCCCTTCCTCTAACGGCAGTGAAATAATGTTCCGGCCTGAATGCCAGCGGGACACTGGGGCTCATTTAATTCCATTCGTCAAGGTGAAATCTGAAAAGGTGGTTTTTGTGTTAAGGTGGACGGATGAGTGGTAAGACTGATGGTAAACCCATTCCTAACAGCGTGTGCATCTCAGCTCGGTCTTAAAGATCCGGGTGGCTGATGGGTGGACTCATCCTGTTGAGTGCTGTTCCTGTGTGTATGCGCATGGGCCCAATGGTGAGGTATGGAATCTGGACCATGCCAGAGTCTACTGCACAATTAGCTGCAGCACTACCCCGGGCAGGAAGGATTCATTTGGCCGAGATGAGCATGTCTCATTGCTCACCAGTGACCCCTGCAGGTCAGTTGGGTAACTCGCAATCTCCTTCATCAGGCAGCACAAAGAAGTGTCTTCCTCTGACTCATGTCTGTTCATGATCAACTTTGAGGTCTGCAGTGTGAAAAGAAAACATTGCTTTAACATCTGGGGGAAAGCGCTTTCCTTTCCCTGCTCTCCGGAATTGATTGTGGAGCTTTATAGAAATGAACGTGGCTGGCGAGTGATTGGTGACAGAAAATAAGAAGGAAAAAGCAGGGAAAATCATAAAAAAAATGAAGCTGCTGTCAGTGGAGGGTAGAGGGGATTTAAAAATCACCTTACCTTAATCCTTAAAATCAGCAACCATTTCAGGCCCATGGAACTAGGTGATGTGAGTTAAATGTGTGATCAGTTTAGTAACAAGTCAAAACCAGCAGGCCCCGTGGCTCTCTGGGAGTAAGGGTTGAAGATCGCTGACCTAGACTGACACCTACATGACCAGTCAAAACCCTAAGGCTAATGCACAATAATGTGTGTACTAGCCCTACTATTAAATGAGGACAAGCAAGGCTAATACACACATTATTGTGTTTCAACTGGAATCATCAAAAACGGTCAACTAGAATCATTGAAGACTCATAGCAAACTAGAAAATTGACACTTCATAGGAAACTAGTTGACCGTTTGTGTGCTCTGCACACGGAGATCGTACAGCACCTTAACTTGTGTAGCGCGTTTGGTGCATAAGAGTAATAATGACTGACGTCTTCTGTATACCTGTGAGCTGCAAGGGAACTTCTGGTGGTTTTAGAATTTTTTTTCACCCAATCCTGAGAAGGTGGGACACCTTACAATTCTCAGAATTCAAAACAACTTTGTGTGCCATTATTGTGCTATATATCACTATGGATTGTCATGGATCATCTATAGTGATATATGCACTAGGCATTAGACACAGAGGTATTAGAATGACGGGAAGTTCTTTCTAGCGGTTTCTATATCTAATGTGCAGAGTAATGAATGCAGTTTACTGGAGCAGCAGGTCCTGAAAACAGGGGGTATAAATCTTGAGCTGAATGTTGACTGTTCAGTATACAGTATACAGCCATACCACCATGCACTCTGCTCCTGCCGACTGGCTGAAGCTAAGCAAGTGTGGGCTTAGTACTTGGATGGGAGACCACCAGGGAATACTGAGTTGCTGCTAGAAGTGATGTTGGTGGGCCAGTAGGCGGTGATCTTCACTCTGGTCAAATAATCCCTCATGCCCCAGTGCAGTGATGGCGACACTGGGCTGCAGGAAATGCTGCCTTTCAGATGAGATTTAAAATCAAGTTCCTGACTCACTGTGGTCATTAAAGATCCCGTGACACTATTCGCAAAGAGTAGGGGGTTCCCCGGTGTCCTGGCTAAAATCCCAGATCTGGCTCTCACAAAAACTTGCCACCTAATCATCCCCTGATTCAACTGGCTAAAAAAAAATGTCCTCTCCCTCCAGTGGAGCTGCTCAGTGGACAACAATAGAGGATTGTGGTTGTACTAGGCAGCTCCCAGGTGTGAATGTGCATGAGTGTGAAACAGGGCAGTCCTTCAAAAGAGCATCCGTGCTCAGCGAACCTACCCTGGGTAAATAAAAGGTTAAATAAAAAATATACTATGGCATAAATCACTGAGAAGATCAGCCCTACTGTACTTTCAGCATCGTATGTGGTTATATATATATAAGACATCTTGTTTCATATGGCTACAGCTATCCATTTTAGTCCCATCTTTTATGACCACATTGCTTTGTATTTAAGACGCTATAAAATGGCAAAAAAAGAGTATAATTTCAACAAGATGTGGTTTGGAAAATGCGCTCCACATGTGAGAGGAAGTTAAGCGAATTAGTGCTTGTCTTAAGTCCACATTATGTTAAGTGTCAGAGTCTCAGAAATGCATTATGTCACAAGTCCATTTTGAAGAGAAGGGGGGAAGGGGGGAGGATCAATACACTCCTTAAGCCAGAGGTGTTCAATTTTATCCAAAAAGGGGCGATGCGGGCGCAGGGTTGGGTTTAAGCCCAGCACTAGGACACCTGATTCTACTTATTAACTAATGACGGTCTTCAATCACGACCTTGATAAGCAGAACCAGGTGTCTTAGAGCTAGGCTAAAACAAAAACCTGCATGCACACCGGCCCTTTTTGGTTAAGATTGGACAACCCTGCCTTAAACGATATCATCAGCCTTAAAGCATGTAAAATAGATGCTGAGATACCACAGAAAAGAACTTGAATAAAGAACTCTGCCGCAGGAAATCCCAAAGGGTGTAGCTTTTATCCTGAAAAGCTGAAGTGTTCAAATTGTATTTTTGTGGGCACGTCAATGTTTGTTTCATATTATAAATGTGACACACCTCCAAACATTGACTGATTTAATAAAGTGGCAGATGTCAGACGTTTTTTGAGAGTCTGTGCAAGTAGTTCAACCTATTTTCAGTACAGTAGAACTAATATAGAGTTTAGTTATTTTGTAACTACCAACTTCTGGAGACAAAACCTCACTGTGCAAACTACTTCTCCTGATCCAGAAGACCAATTTTTTGGTTTTAACAAAGATGATGAATAATAAACAAGATAGTAATGTTGTAATGCAAGTTAGTGGAAAACAGAGTCTGCATTTTATAGTAAGATTGTTGTCTGTCCAGGAACTCTATAGATGATTAAATAAAACAGTGTAAATATATGAATACGCAGACATGAAGTAAAGCAGTGACAGCTGGCTTGACGTGTTTGCTGTGTAAGAAAATGTGACAGGATTTTTATTTTTTATTATTTTTTTTTTGAATCATCAAGTTATTAAATCTGGCAAGGTAACGAGGAACCACCACGAGGAAGCACCATGTAAGAAACGGTTACGGTCACACTTTATATTCTAAAAATATTTAAAAAATACATATTGGACACATTCGTGTGCCAAACGTCTGTCTGCACATCTCGACGGTTCCCTCTCACATCGTGGGCGTTCAGTGCAAATCGCTTCTTCTCGGGGGGTGTCCCGAAAGTGGTTGTTCAGCTGCGGCTTTAAATTTTATAGAATTTGTCTTGTGTGTTTCCTGTTCAACTGCCTGCACCCCCCTTCGAGGAAGCTCTGTAACATTTCTGCTGAAATATGACTTTTTTTTCCAAATGGTTTTTGGCTCTGTAGTTTGACTTCAAATGAGGCTGTTCAGTTCACAATCAACCCCTGAGGGGGACAGTGTACCCCGACTGTGAAAAAGAGGTAGCCCCCCATCTCCTCCCCTCTCCTCCCCTCCCCAATGAGAGACACTTTGAGGAAAAACGTTTAAAAGATTAATTGCCCAGAGCTATTCATGGATAGTGTTGTGGAGAATGATTGTCAAGAGTTGTGAAGGAAAAGTGTCATCAAGTGTAATCGTTAGAGTTGCTTAGGAAAGGTTCCGTGAAGAATAACCGTGATAGCTGTTCGGCGAAAGAAGCGGAAAATCATTGCCAAGAGATATTCTTGGAAAGTGTTGTCAAGAATAATCCTTTGATTCATTAAGGAACGGTGTTCTAGAAAGAATAATTATCAGAGCTGTTTAGGAAAAGTTGTGGAGAGCGCTTGTTCATTTATAAATCCTCATGCAGTAAATCCTCCCGTTGTAAGTCATTTAAGCGAAACTGTGCCTTCAATGACTGCTTTCCCAGCTCTGCTGGGGGACCATGTCATTTTCTCCAACTTAATTTTGCTCAGTAAAATTAAGATTTCGTGTTTCGATAATGGGGGTGGAAAAATAATCTGACGTTTTGAGTGATGGCACATCAGGCATTAATTGGATGAACGTACGCCGATGATGAGTCAGCAGCGTGTAATAGCGATGTCTCTGTTCAGACACGCCCTGGCTTGCTGAGCGGTTAATCATTGCTTTGTCGCACAGCCGTTGAGCACGAAGGGCGCTTGGCAGCTAATCTCAGAATGTTTTATATGTATCCTGTAAAATTCATTAAAAAGTCTGCTGGACTACCGAACGTATCGGTTTGAAAAATGAAAGCCGTAATTAAAGGCTCAAACTCAAATAGGAACGAAGCAAAAACATGAATAAAGGATCTGAGTAGAGGGGATAAATCTTCTCAGCTAAAGCTTTCTCACCGTTGAATTTTGAAACATCCATCACTGTGTTTGCTCTCCTTGTGTTGAACCCCGTTATCACTATCTTTGTTTGGTCTTTTTTGTTTTTGTTGTTGTTTCGGTTATCGTGTGCTTAAATCTCGGTATGCACTCTTGTCAGATTTCATTTCACACAGGTTTCTGTTTTTGGGTGCAGAACATCTAAAACTTCGGGGGCCAACCTTCAACCTAAAATGTCGCTCATGAGCCGCTTTGTGGTTTGTAGACTTTATGGATCACGGAAGGTTGTGGTTCAGCATGCAGCCACTTGTAAATGAGACCTGTGTGTAGTTCCTTCTGTAATCCTTGTAAGCTCTCTTTTTTTTGTTGTCGTTGCCCTTGCCCAAAACCAGATCTTCACACAGCGTCAGAGCCATTCCACCGGCACCTGCATCTGTGTCTTCAGTTCGCACAGAAGGTCTTTGACAAAATATTCCCACGGTCCCATCACGCTCGACGTGGAGCTCGCCGATTTCTGCATGAGCGCGTCGGACATAATGCAGGAACGATCCTCTGGGTCTTCCCGCCATCGGCCTCAGAGCTCAGTGGGACGGCGGCGGAAAGTTCCAGATCGGGCGTTTTGCGGCTGTGACCTCGGCAGTTTAGAGGGCAGCGCAGACAGGGGGTGCCCGGGAAGCGCATTTTGGGAGTCGGGGGGTGGGGGGCTTGACAAATGGAGTCCCAGTGCCCTCAGTGATCCCATGCTGGGTAACCTCTGCTGAGGACATCTGCCCCCCCCAGTCCTGTTCACTGATTGACTAAACAGAGGACGAGGCTCAGGACGTGACCGCTTTCCCCACACCCCAGCGATGCTGCTGTCGGCAGTGGCCCCCCTAGCCGAGCTTGGGTTGGGTCGCCCAGTTGAGTTAGAACAGTGCCCATAGTGGCGGGGTTGTCATTTGGGGTTTTGAACACACTTTGTTACTTGCTGACTTGCAAAACACTGACTGTGCAATAGAGCTGGATGAGAACTTTAAATGTGTGGGGGGAAAAAAGTGGAGAGGAAGCATTGATACGTGCTTATCCATTCATCTAAAATTATGAAGTGGATTCTCTAAAATATGACACTGAGATTTGTGAGCTCTTAACCTGCTTTTCGGTGGATCATTCTGGTTTCTGATAGCTGATTATCACAGATAATCCTTCTTATTTTACAGTGTCAGGACTCCGCTGCAAGCTTCCATTACCGCTATCTGTATATTAGCATTCCAGACAAGCAGCCAGCGCATGCCTTTGCTCAGTTGTTAATGCATGACCACCCAGGTGCAGTCGAGGCAGTTTTTATACTGCCAATAGTAGTGAACCTTGCGCAATGGTGGGGAATTATATAAAAAAAGGAAAGAAATATGGACGGATGACACAAGCCTGTTGTCAGGGCACAGTGAATGTTGGATGCCTATAATAACCCCATAATCATTCTTAGTCATAGCCAAATAGGGGGGTGTTTCACCATGGGGGGATCAGTACTGAGCTGGAGTTAATTTCCAAGCTGGTGTGTTAATGCACAGATTACGGCAAGTGTTGACTGGTGAGCCTTCGCCGCCTGCTCCTCTTTGGCACTGCGGCCAATAAGGAAGCCTCTTGTTGTTGTTTTACAGAATTTGTGTTTTTAAGGGTTCTGGCATGTCTTTAAGGCTAGTCATTCTTCACTGAGGTGAGGTCCGGTCATCGCTTCCAGAACGTTTTTTAAAAAAAAGAGCGAAAGATATGTCCTGTGGTTTAGTATTTCTGCGCTCTAGCGTCACGCCATCACACTCAAATATTATTCTTCTTGGAGAGGGGAAATGAAGAACCGTTTGAGAGAGATGGGGAAAATCTGGGGAATGTTGTTTGATGAAGCCGTTCCGCGCCGTGGAGCTGAGGGAGACACCGAGCTGGGATTCAGGGGACAACGAGTTCAGTCTGCCCTGGCCGTCTATCAGCTGGGAAACACCCCCCAATACACACACACTGCGGGCATACACGCATACTGTACACACACCGTTATTCAGCCATGCACATTCTCATATAGACACACACAGGCACACATTCAGACATGCACACCCAAATGCTAACACACACATTATACACTCATTACTATTATAATTATTATTATTATTGGTATTGCAATCGTGGCACGTAACGTACAATATCAAAAGAGCAGCAGGAAGATCTTATGCTGCTAAAACGCGTTGCCCAAAAGGGTTGGTAGACATTGATTGATTTATTGATTTGTTCTCTTGCTACCAGGCTGCAAAAACTGCCTCACAAATCCCCCCCCCCTCCCAAAAAGACATCTCTATGACATATCTATCTCTTAGATAAAACTTAAAGAGGTCTCTGTAATCGGGATGTCCAACTAGGCTGCCCAAAAGGGTAGGGATTGTGTGGAAATGTATATACAGTGTGTCTTTGAGATCTTCCAGGGCGAGTCCAGTTTTATGGTCACTCCCATGCTCCAGTTACCATTGGTCCCTTTGATGAGGTCACAAGGCCACAGACTGGTACCGGGGTATCTCAGGCCCAAGGTAGACCTGAAAGCTGACTGGTTACAGTCTCTGGTTTTATTACCCTGTCAATTAGAATCTGTGAATGTCCGCCGGTCTGTACTGTGTATTCTTGCTAGCCCTTAAATGCTGTCATCTTCATTTTATAGCTGCCACTTTAGTATCCAAAGTACCTACATTGATTCCATTGCATTGCATTGCATTGGATAACAGGTTATAGCTCTAATTGAGAGTGACTTTCTAAGTGGGGAAAAAATCAGTGTGTCGGATCAGTGAATGCTGAAATGCAGCGGTACCAGAGGGAAGCAGAGATGATTCCTTCTTCATTACCCTGGAAGTGTGAAAACATACCTGCCAGTGTTGCATTTTTTGCCAGGCGATTTTTCGGAGTCGCCGTTGGTGATTTCCCACGGTCGGAGGCGAGGAGATCGGGGGGGGGAGTGGAGACCTGGGGAGTGAGTTATGGTTGCGGGCGCAGGCGGCGTGGATCGATGGGCGTAAATCAGCCGGGCCTTTTCGCCGGGTGGTGCGCCTCCGCCGCGCTAGGCCCGGGGGTCAGAGGGGGGGCGGAGTGAGCACCGCGGCGGCGGTGGGCCGAAAACCACCCGGACTGCCGGGAGCCGCCCCCTGCTGGCCGGATGATAGTGTGACGTCCGGGGGCTGTTCTGGCTGGCCGCGCCGGCAGCTCCCAGAATGCACGGTGCGCAGACTTTTGTAAATAGTTCGTGCGGGACTGTAAATTGTAAATACGTGCAAATAGTGAATTTATCGTGTGTAAATATGTGTTCTTGTGTTAGCTAAAGTGTGTTTGTTGCTTTTAGTCAGCTTTATATGTGTTACCCTGAGCTGTTCGCTATGGCAAGTGAATGAATCTGACGATTGCCTTACTTCCTGGTTTGCTCATCAATAAAGTTACATTGAGTTTTGAACTGCCTGAGTCTCCGCTTCCTGATGGAGCCCCGTCTCCCTACAATATCATCGGTCTTACCAAGTGGAAAGCAGCTTAGCAATGGTCACCGAAGTAAAGGAGGCTAGGGATAGGATTGTGGTTTGAAATAGTCTATGGTGGTGAAGTAGTTATATCTTATGATTGGTTTTAGCCCGTTCAGGAGTACGTACGGCACATGCCATTATGGTTTCCGTTATGAGAGGAAAACGTTTCTACCAACTTCCTTTTCCTCTTCTGCTGAATAACCAATAGAAACACAAAGCAAGGAGAGCCTTGCTTATTTCCGGGCTGAGCATCGAAGGACTTCCAAAACGTCCAAGCACCAAGCGTGAAATTGCAGCTGTCTTAAGCTTTTGAGCGTTATTGAAAATATATATTTTTATTTCTGTTTTATTTCTGCTCCCATCAAGATAAATTAAGATATTTAACCTGTAGAGGTGAAAGCTATGGAAGAGAAGGTTCCAGTTCCAGGGAGAGGGCTGGATTTGGCGGGGGGGATATGGATATGGGGGAGGCTCACTCATGTGAAACGAGCACCGACCGGATCAGCTAAACTGTTGAGTTATTGAATTAGCTCCTCCATTAGCCGCAAGCTGTGAAGTCCATCTCCGCAGCTTTAGCTGTGCAATTAAGCAGAAGACTAACAGCGCTGGGGAATTGGTCTGGCATTTATCCGACACCCCCAACCCCCCCTTCCTTCTGGCTGCCCCTCCGCTTGCTTGCACACACACACACACACACCACCACACCACACCACCACACCACAAAACACTCTGACCGACAATGCTTCGGGAACAGCTGCCGAGACTCAGGGCCAAACCTTTGGTGACCTCCAAAATGGAGGAATAGGCCGAGGGCGGGGGGAGGAGCTAGGGCATGGGAAAAAGGGGATTTGGGTTTGTATATGGCAACAGGGTCTCCCTGTGATTGCAGTTCCAGGAGTGGGGGCGGTTGGGGCGGTTGGGGCGGGTGGGCGGGGGGTAGATTTATGTCAGTGGGGGTACACAGCAGCCTCAGCGCTGCTGCTTCAGATGGAGGGAGCTGGAGACGGAGGGATGGAGTCAAATCAATTCTATAATTAAATTATACTCACATCATTATAATAAAATGTAATTTCAGTTTAATTTTCTAGCTCATTTTCACAGTTCATTTCATTTTTTATTTGATTACAGCAGGTTTTATTTCAAAAAACTTTTTATTTAATTATGGTACTTTTCCAAATAGCGGATTTCTGAGTGCATTTTTTCATTCAGTGGCACTTTCGTTTCATGACATTTTTTTCAGGTGGTGTGGTCACCTGTCAGTCAACACCAGTGGGGCTGAACCTATTCAGCGATTGGCTAATCCTTTACTATCGATTACTTTGCCTAGATCTGGCAGTGTTTTTATAGTGCAAGACCACACTGCTGGAAAACCTGTGTGGCAGTTATTTCAGGCAGCGTACTGAACTCGACAACGTGGAAGAACTCAACAAGCCCTGACATACGATACCTACTTTGCCAGCTGCTGATATTGCAATGTATTCCACTACTGTGACAAATTTTAAAAGTGTGTATTTACATTATGGTGCAGTATTTTCCATTTCTATAGGGGAAAGAAGGACGGATAACTACCCTTTTCTCCAGATGATACCCCCCACTACCCTGTCTGCACTGCACAGTGAAAGTCTTAAACAGTCTGCTTATTAAATCTATCCTCTCCCCTGCCCCCCCCCCCCCCCCTTGACCTCCTAATTGTGATAGGGTAACTACGATATCCGCTCTGCATCATAGGGGTCATTATGGTAATATGAGCCCATTTTGTACCTCAGATTAGCCTCTTAGTCAGTGCCTGGAGGTGGTCCGTCCGTGCTCTCCCCCAGCAGTGTGAGGTCCTGTGGAGAAGGGGGGGTGGGGGGGCTCAGGGATGGAGGGCTAATAGCCCAAGTATTAGGCCGACGGAAAGCAGCCATTTCACCCCTGATGAAAGCTGGGCCTCAGCCCCTGTGGAGGGAAGTTGGTCTGCAGTGAGCAGCAGGGTACTGGATGTTGAGCGGTGCCAGAGTCAAATGGGGAAAGGAGGAAAAATAATGAACAAGACCAGGTCAAAACCTAGTATATGGCTGGACCTAGCACACGTGATCCGGCCGACCAATGGTGTAACTTCATCACTCACTCAGGCACAGACATTTGCGTTTGTAGGGCTGGCCCCGCTGTTGCGCTCCAGCCAAAAAAACCAAGCAGCCATTTCTGAAGGTCGTAAATGATATGACGAGAGGTTTTCTCGAGAGCCATGAGCTATGGTTATCCTAAATTTTCTTGACATTTTCTTTTCCCCCCCGTCCCCGTTATTTTGAAGATGCGGTGGCGGTGCTTGAGCGCATTCAGTAACTTACGAGGCGTTTTGTTCTGCTTTGAGAGGGAAAACACGATTTGAGTCGCTGAGTCGCGTTCATGAAAACGAGGCGCGCCTTCATCGCTGTGGTATTCATCGCGGTTCCATCTCAGTGCACGCAACGTTTGTACAGCCTTGAATAACGCCAGTCCTGAGAGCCGGTGTATATACGTGCCGATTTGTTCCAAATGGCTTCATCTGAGGGTACGAGTGCGGAGTACAGCTGTAGCTCACTACCGTCAGGACCGTCAGATCAAATGACTGGGCTAAATAAATAAGAGAGGAACGAGAACTTGGCGTGGAGCGCGAAAACTTATCAGCCCTTGTTTTACACCCCCTGGTTACGTTTTAAATTTTTTGCATGTAGGCGTTTTGCAGACGCTCTTATCCAGAACGACTTGCATAATGCGGGCTGATGCAATGAAACGGCACTGGTGCCAGTCCATCGGTGTTACGATCTGCAGCTGTAGTCGTTACATAATGTTACAACAAATGGAGAATGTGATATTAATAGGAAGCAAATGGGTTAGAGCAGTGGTCTCAAACCTCGTTGCCATGGAGGGCCGTGTGTATGCAGGTTTTCATTCCTACCAATTAATGCTGCCTTAATCAAGTCCATTTACTCATTCGGCCATATGCATTTAACTGCATTGGAGCACAGGACATAAGCAAGTTTTTATTTAGACAGTGCGGGTCACCATAGACGTCGGGTCACCATTATGTGCAAACCTGCATCCCTAATTCAGCAAATAATTGAACTAATTATATATAATCAGGATCTGAGGCTGGAATAAAAACCAGCATACACACGGCCCTCCGTGGCACCGAGTTTGAGACCACTGGGTTAGAGTGTGTGGTTATAGTTATAGCTGAGGTTCGACTGGTAAAGCCGTGTGAGATGTTCAGCCTCTGGTGAGCCAAGGTGCAGTTTTACAGAGATGTGTTCTCAGTCTCCTGTAGGCAGAGCTCATTCTGCCTCCGTGGGGCCAGGATAGAGAAGAGACGCGATCGAAAGGTAACCCCCTTTAGGGAGAACACAGTATTGCAGCCAGTTAACGTATCGAGGAGTGGCCTGGCGAGAGGGTGAGGGTTGATAATGGTAAGAGGGTGCTGTTTCTCTTGCCAGGACCACAGATTTGTTTTTTGTTTTTTTGGGTCACCGTCCGACAGTAGCCAGTGAAGAGAGATGAGGAGGGGCCTGAAATGAGTGTGTTTCAGCTGATTTGAGATGAGATGAGCTGCAGCATTCAGAATGAGCAGGAGGGGCTTGATGACTCTTCTTGCTGTGGAAGACCTCCCGCACACAGTGCTCTCCGGCTACTTCCTGAAGGTCAGCAGATGGGGTCATCGACTCCAGATCATCACCGCCCTTTAGGAAGCTTTCTTCTTCCTGTAATGCCCTCAGGAGAACAAACCACTCCTCTGAGTCCTTCATTCCTTCCACCATCAGGCTAATAAACGCCGACAGTGGTCATTTTAAATGACTGTTACATTCTTTTAAACTCGGTTCTTTATATGTGCTATAACAAAATGTTTTATTTTATGTTGATCTGTTGCCTCTGACATATAGCTGCCTCGTCTGTGAGTTTTGTAGTCGTGTGTATGGACTGGGTAGGCTGCAAATGAATTGTCCTTCTTGGGATCAATAAAGTTGCCTGAATCTGAATCTGAGTCCTCCCTGGACCCCTCGTTCACGCTCGTGAGGATGGCGTTCGGAGGCGGATGGTGGAGCTGTGTGCTGGTCCCAGCGGGACGGTTTAAAACTGGTGCTGCGTGGCGTGAAACGCCGCTCGCTTGCCTGCTCGCCCGCCGCGCCCCCCCACCCACCCGCCCATTTCCTTCACGGTTCAGCGCGTGTGCGAAATGCGCCATGCGCCGCATTCCTGACCTCCGCCCCCCACCCCCCCCCCAACCCCCGGCCCCCCGGACGGCTCGACGACGGAAGCGATAGCGTTTGGGGTTTTCTGTCTCGTGTTACTGACCCCGTACGGAGGCCGGGCGGGGCTGCGCCAGGCCTGCCCGTTGAGTGACGGCCTGGCCGGTCCCACCTCGCCACGAAAAGAGAAAAGGGGGGAGGGGGGCGCCCGAATAGGGAGAGACGAGATGGAGGGAGATGGAGTGGAGGAGAGGAGGAGAAGGACTCCATGGGGGTTTTTCAGGATGTGCTCTAGGTGAGTGGAGCGTGGTCGAACACAATAAGCCCCTTTTTGCCCCTGCAGTCATTACAGAGCCTGGCCCTGTGCACTGTGACTGATCCTAAACCGTTTTTAATCAAGGTCATCACCCCCTTCTCTCTCCCTCTCTGTCTCTCTCTCTGCCTCTCTCTCTGTCTCTCTCCTCTCTCTCTGTCTCTCTCTCCCTCCTCTCTCCTCTCTCTCTCTCCTCTCCTCTCTCTCTCTCTCCCTCTCTCTTCTCTCTCCCTCTCTCCTCTCCTCTCTGCTCTCTCTCCTCTCTCTCTGTCTCTCTCTCTGTGTGCGCTTGCTGTAAATCGCTCTGGCACAGTAGAACACGTCAACCGCTGAGGTCTGGTCTCAGTCCAAGTATTTAAGGGTTTTTTTTGTCCTGCCTGACCCTAAGAGCTTAACGGGTTTATCCAACAATGTCTTGCTTGGGCCTGCTGGTGCTGGTCGTTTTGCATGTCTGATTCAAATTCAAATCCAAATCCAAGGCCACGTGTGGCAACTGCATTCACCCTGGCACCCTTAGGCACTGGCAAACACAACTGTCCTGGCATTCACTGCCTCCCAAGCATCTACAGCCTCCCTGGCAACCACACATCCCCTAGCAACCCCAGGCGCTGGCACGTACAGCTGCACCTGCTTCCTCTAATACTGTACAAATTGTAGCCACATTGGGAATGTAGCTAATCTGGCAACCACCACTGCCCTTCCCATGAGCTTCCTATCCAAGAAACTACAGATGCCCTGGCAAATGTACTCTCCCTGGCATTAAGAGCCACTCCTGGCAACCCCAAGTGACTGGAAACAAACAGCTGTTCTTGTTTCCGCTAACACTGTAGAAGGTACAGCACCGTTGCCAATCTGGCAACTGCAGCTGCCCTGGTAAACCCAGTCAATCTGGCAAGTGGAGCCACTCCTACTTCCTCTTACACTGCAGCAACTGATCCCCTCCACCAACCCACCAATATGGGAACTCTGGCAATCATACACAGCCCCTCCTGGCAACCCCACATGCCCTTTTAACCCCAACTGCCCTGGTAACCAGAACAGCCCCTCACTCTCTTATGGGGTCCGGTCTGCCTCTCTCTCCAATTTCAGCAGCTTTGGGGCCCTGCCAGAATCCAAAATGGCGGTCTGCCAGAGGTAAATCACTGTGTAGATTAGGAGAGATCATGGAGTTTGTCTGTTCCGTGGCTGCTCGGGAAACTGTGTTCTAACAACGTCCAGCTGCCCGGTTAATACAGTATTTCAGTCTGTTACCGATCACTAGTCAATGAACGGAGGTCATTGAGATCTTTATACTCCTGCCTTGCCAGCCTTGGAATGGTCACGTTCAAGGAGCTTTGCTATACTGTAGTCGTTACACCCCTCCCCCCTTTCTACGTCTCATTAACAAAGTTCCATATCCATGGCAACTCTCTCTGCTGTTCCAATGGATTTCCATGGAAACAGCCGTCTTTATATGTATTCGTTCTTACTGCATTCCTCATATTAATAGGCCTGTATTAGACCTGATAAGTATAATCATTTTTAAATTCCCATTCAGCGAATTTGGCTCACAGTGAAACGGCTCCAAATCAGCTACCATTCAAATTATGCCTCTTTGAGTTTGATAAGCTCTGTTTCTGAAAGTCTGATTGCGTTCATCGTTCTGCCTAGTGAATTTCTGAATTAATAGCATATTTTTTTTGGGCCAGTTGGTGTGTTTGGTAAGCCCACTGAGAGACGTCATAAAACAAGTTTTTAAACCTGGCAGTATTTCAAACTACTTTAGGTATAAGTTGTTTGGGTTTAAATTGGCCTAATAAAGATATTGGCTAACCTCCTCCTTTTCTAGTTTTAGAGTTGTGGATAGAAATAACAGGAAATGCATCCAATGTTAACCACATCTGTCGACACTTTGTCTTAAAAATAAAAAAATTAGGTTTGACTGATTGCTGAGTATTAACATGTTGGCTGACATTGCTGACTATCTCTAGGCAGTGTTCTTTCTCCAAAATACACTGCCGCTGGATTATTGTCTAAGAAAAGTCCACATTCAATATACTCCTAGTACTACACCCCCAAGCCAACCATGCAGACTTATTTGGGGGTGTAGTTCTATTTCAAATGGAACTCTGGGATTTGTAGTATAAGGCCTCCCTTTTCTAATAAAACCAATTGAATTTTTTTTGAGGGGCGTGGCTCTACAGACAGGAAGTGCTGAAACGTAAATAACTTAATTAGCAATAGACCAAAACCTGGCTACCAGGGTCTGCAGGTCCTACAGTGCATAATGTATTTTTCAGTTGTATTCAGCTTTTGCATGTGGGCTCAACACTCGAATACGTGTTTTGTGGATGTAATTGATCTACTGTACATTAACACAATGTTCACATTACGAGAAAGGGTCAAGGTAGCTCACGTACATTGCCTTATCAACGCCATAGGCGGATAATTGGAAAAGGCCATCGCATCATTGTCTTTAAGTGTATATGAAATATACTCTCCTCTTTATATGCATTTATGCTGGCTATTTATATATAGCTTTAATAAACACTTTAAGAACTGGAAAATGGACGTCCATTTATTTTCTTCGAAATATGTACAGTTTCATTTCTGGAAACTGTTTTACAAAGGAGATACGCTCCAAAGTATGGTGTAATTAAGAAATAAATCCACTTATACTTCACGTCAGGCTTGGAGCACATAACTAGGTATAACTAGATAACTAGTTAGCTAACTTAGCTATCTAGCCCTGGTTGTGACAGTCAGTCACCACAGGCCTAATCCCCTAAAAAATGAAGGATCGGTGCTTTAAGATGAAAACATTTCCCCGTCTTTCAGTCATGTGTTTTTAGTCTACAACTTCCTCCGTCGTCACCCTAAATCCTCAACCCCCCCCCCACCTCCCCACCTCCCCTTACTCAATCATAGTGCCTGACCTGGTCCAGGTTGATTGTCTTTGCACATGGGCTCAAGATGTGTCCTGTCTGCACCTCTTTCTCTCCTCTGTGTGCATGTGCGTGTGGACTGTGGACCAGGGGTCATTCTGCACTGGGTAGGTATGGTTAGATGTGGGTCATGCATGATTTCCCCACTAAACTCACGCGCTGTCGGTTTGAATTACTTTGGGAACGTGGATGTGTTCACAAAATAGGCCTGAATTTCCCTGCTCATTTTGCACTTAATGTCACCGACCCATCCTCTCTTCCCCATCTTCCTCTTATTCCACCCCCAGTCTCCTAAAAGTGTGGTTCTTTTTTATTATTCCAAATTGGTTCTACCTAACTTACTTTAAAAAATATATATATTTAAATGAAAATGTCTGTGCGTGGAAATGTTTTTAGCAATACTTTTTCTCATTTGTTTTCTTTTTTTTTCCAGACGTGATTGATATTTGGTTTTATGGTAAAAGACAAAGCTACATGTACAGTATACTCTGTCCTCTCTGTCTATTTCCCTTTCTCCTTCTCTTTCTCAATTTCAAATTCAGACATTGGTTATTTGCATTGGAAAAAAAACTTGTTTAAGCAGTAAATAAACACAGTATCACAGCAGATCATGTAATAGATGCAGTTATCATATCTAAAAGAATCTCTGTAGACTTCTTTGCCATTCCGATTGTCTCCTCCTCTGATTGATCACAATGGGACCGCTCCCCTGATCCCACAACCAATCAAATTGCTGCAGTCACGAATGACATTCCACCCGCTTGTACCCTGAGATGGAGGGATAAAAACACCCACATATAAGAATGTGGGATGAAGAGAACAGGTCATCCAGGATTGTAATCGCGTATGAATTACGGATCCGTTGATATGCAGTCATGTGTTGTGTACACTCAGGCAGATCGGTGGGCATTTTTCACATAGCAGCCAGGGCCCCAAGCGGCAGGATAATTCACACATTCTCGCGTTGGACACTCATCCGTCACCCCGATCAGCTTCATCGCACCCCCCCCCCAGAAACCAGATCCACCCTCGATAATCCACAGCGCTCACAAAACATGCTGTAGCAATTTTTTCACGGGGCGCACAACAGAATCCGACGGACTGGCATCCTGTTTTTGTGAAAGAGTTGTGGCCCTCAGCTGAACGTTTCAAACAAAAGGAATTGTGAGCAGCTGTGGGGCAGGAATGCCTGATATTCCAGTGTACTGTAGTCATCGCAGTACATGGGGCTGGTAACACTAACCAGACCCTCCGCTCTCTGTCTCTCTCTCTCTCTCTCTTTATGTTAGATGTGGAACCCTGACATTTGTTCACTGCATTCATTAGGTTTTGATGTGGCACCAGACCTGTTTTAACCTTGAGGGGGGTGGAGGGGAATTAAATTTAATTCCAGACAATCTAGGTTTTTTTTGTAGTTAGTTTAGGGGCATTAGGAATCAAGGACATCTGACTCAAAACCAGCAGGCTGCTTTTTTTTGAGTCCTGGGTTGGGGGGTTGGTTGGGGGGGGAGGGGGGGCAGCAGCACCCCTGGCATGGGGAGGGCCTGATCCCCAAATTACCATGCAAAATATCCGGCTGCGCACTTGTTTAAAGCTGCTGAAAGGAAGTCTGTTTGGTAAATCAGCCATGCGATGCAGCGATGCGACGCTCTGCTTCTCGAGGGCTCACGGACGTCCCGTCCGTTTGTTTGCATCTCTGCTGTACGTGGTGAGCAGGTCGCTGGCCCCACACTGGCCAGGTTGCACAGGTGAGGGCTGCGGCCCAGCTGGTGCCACACACAGAAAACACAATACATGCAAATGTGTATATATCAGGCTCAATCCCTGGCAGCGGTAAATAGGCTGCATTTATATAGCGCTTTTATCCAAAGCACTTTACAATTGATGCCTCTCATTCACCAGAGCAATTAGGGGTTAGGTGTCTTGCTCAGGGACACTTCGACACGCCCGGGGCGGGGGATCGAACCGGCAACCCTCCGACTGCCAGACAAGCGCTCTTACCTCCTGAGCTTGGTCAGACGTTCCTACGAACACAGTTGGCAGTGTTCGCGAGTGGGGAAGCCGGTGAGGGTATGAGTCCTGATCGTTGCATGAGCGACTCCTACTGGTTGGCCGGGGTGCCTGTCCAGCGGGGAGGGAAACTGGGGGAGATAGCGTGAACCTCCGCGCGCGTTACGCTCTCCCGGTGAAACTCCTCGTTTGTTTTGTGGAATCCGCAGACAGGAATCCTGTCATTTCACTCTCAGCCAAGTGAGAAAAACAGGCTTGAGCTCCACCTGGCTTTTACCTGTTAATGTCATCGGTGTCTCAAATGACCATAACAATGGCTGCCTGGGACCTTTTTTTTTAAATAATAATAGCCCAAAGCATTTGGTAGGATCATGTAGCCCAGCAGACGTCCCAAAAGGCGCCTGACTGCTCAAAACTATTTATTGATATTTGGGAGTCCATCATTACACTTACAAAAACTGTTCAAATTTAAGTTACTCCTCCAGTCATTCACATTGAGGCTCAGCACAGTGGTCACAGGTTCAAACCTTGGCCTGTGCTGCAGCATGTCATTAACTGGCTGCAGGATGGAGCTGGCCTCAGTTTAGACGCTGGGCTTCATCCCACCCGGGGTACGCACTGGTAAACAAACACTGCAGAAAAATACATTGATTTTTACTAAGAAAAGCTACTAAATCTTAATCTTTACAGGCGTCCAGTTGAGGGAAAACTGTACGTTAACTAGGTAAAGTGTGTGCTAAGGCTAATGAAAGGTGCTGAAATGCACACAAACCTGAGGACGTGCTTGCTGTGGAAGCGCTGTTTTGGGAGAGGGCTGGGGTGCATGACTGGGAGGCCGCAGCGGACAGTGTGAGGAGCAGGAGCCTGGGCTCTCAAACAGAGGTGGGTAACCGGGCTTCAAAAGAATAAAAAGACTGACCATGTATTTGCTCCATCAATATGCACTAAACCAGCTGATTCTAATTAGCTTAACTCTTCAGCATGATGGGAGAACTAATTATTGTAATCTCAGCTGTTTAGTGCATGTTGGTGGAGCAAATACATGGTCAGTCTTTTTACTCTTTGAAGCCGGGTTACCCACCTCTGGTCTCAACTGATCGATGATTTCCATTAAGTGTGTTTCTGCATGCATGGGTTTTCTTGTGTGTGTGTACACGTGTACTTACTACTTGCTTGTGTTTATGTACATGCATGTGCTTGCTTGTGTGTGCATGAATGTATGTGCGTGTGTGTGGTGCAACAGAACTGTGGAAATACACGGATTTCCCCCTCCTGTGTTTCCACCTCCAACAAAAAAAAATGAAATAAAGGAGACAAATCGTTATTCCTGCAGGAGTGACTGATGTACTTAGGTAAAAAGAGGGTTTTTCCATATCTTTATTTCTTTCTTTTTTTTTTAAATGAGATGGTCTCTCTCTTTTACTCTCTATCTCTCGCTCTCTGTATCCCCTTTTAGCCCCCAAAGTTATGCTCTTTCGATCAAGCAGCCAGTGTACGTTCGGTTCAAGTAATTGAGATAATTAAGATGCTCTGGTTGTCCTCGCTGAACCTGAGAACGAGCCTTATGAAAAAGGAGAATCTCGTGTCAAGGCAATTACCGCGGAAAGATGGATTCCCCCGATGTGTGTAATAGCAATGGCACTGGCTGATTCTTTAATTACCATCCCATCTTCTCACTTGAGATGATTTCCATGTGTGCTTGATGACAAGAGTTGGAATGTATTCAATTCAGTTATATCATGCAGGCCTCCTTTCTATGCACTTTTATATACTAATTTCCAGGTCTCTGTTACTGGGAAACTTGAAAAAGTAATCACTTTTAGGTAAGCCTGAAAGTACAGACTTTAAAAATATGTAAATAAATAAATAACCCCCCACCCATAACAGAATCCGAGAATCTGAACAATAAGCAGTGTGTACATGGTCCATTTCCTTTTGGTGTATTTATGGTTAGTGCAGTTAAATCCTTTGAGGTGCAGTGAAACTCTTGCAAGGTCGCAAAAGCAAACACGTTTTTTTTCCCGTGGTTACAGTTATTGTTTACTTTTTTGGCTGTCTTTTTTGAATTTCTCAGAAATGGCTTGTAGTCCAAAGTGCAGTTCTTTCCACACTTTTTCTTCTGCAGGGATGGCTCTATCGCTCACTATGGATTCATGAAAATAATGTGTTTACTGGATTCTCTGATGCTTTCAGCCGGTAAAGTAATGAAAAGAGCAGTTAGTAAATTTATTGTGAAAATTTTCCTATTGCAGGACATGGTTTCTTAAACTACTTTTAATCTTTCCGTGTATCAATTAACTTTCTTTCCTACGAAGTTATCTTGGCATATGAAACTTGACTTACGGCATTCTTTGCTTTATATAGAAATGTTTTTTTTTTTTTGTGAAAGAAAGTCTATTATGTGGCACCTCAAGGCAGGAGAGAATGCTGGTGCCAAAATGTCCAGTGTGATCATCTTCCGAAATTACTCTAATGCTGTCCTGTTAAATCAGGTGTCGTCGTCGTCGTCATCATCATCACCTTTAAATTTTAATATCAATTTATAACATTTTTGCCATTTTTACCTCTAGATAAGCCTTAAATTTGAGCTTCTTAATCAGTCCTTCTAAGAAAAAATAAGAAGCTGCCTCCACCTTTGTAATAGAATATGACCAATCATAATTGTTTGCACATTACATTTCCTTTAGCTTTTTTTTTTGGGGGGGGGGGGCATTTAATGCCACGGATTGACAGTCACTACACAGCCTTTCATGGAAGTGGGCCCCCCCCCCACATCAGGAGCTGTTCACCTAATGACTGCTGCTCACAGGACCCTACCTGGAGCTGCCTGGTTTCGGGGTCGTAGACTCACAGAGCAGCCTCTATGTCGGTCTGTATTCGGGCCGGTGTGGACCCGATGAGTCATCTCCCCCGTCATCGATAAATGCCACATTCATGAGGCCGTTAAAGCCCCCGGCCGCCCCAGGACGACCATTCATTTTACACCCAACCCCCCCCCCCCCCCACGCACCCCTTTGCCCCCTGTCCCGCAATGCATGACCATGAGGAATGGCGGACGCCCACTGTGGACTCCTAAAAAAATAAATGGTTGTCCTGTGCCACTAGCAGGAAAAGAGCGAGTAAAAGAGAAATGAATTACTGCACAAAGCACCATAGAAGGCTGGAAATACGAGAGAAAGTTTTAAAAAAGATTGTGGGGGGGGGGGGTGGTTTGCAGTTACAACAGGCCCCCAGTGTCTTTAATGAACCAACCCAAACACAGGCCTGGCCTTTATTTTTTCTTAAGAAAAAAAAAAAAAAAAATGGCAAAGCCAAAAGCAGGTAATTGTGTGTTCTCCAATGATTCTGAAATCGTGGGCTCCTGGTAGTGTGTTCCTCTTCGTACGTAAGGTCGTAAGGAAAAAGAAAAAACGCACCACCCCGTCTGCATTTTGCTCAAGAGCCTGTTTGTTGAAGACGGTGTATTTCAATTTGGATCAGGAGCACAACGTGTTCCACTGATGTGCACATCATAACACTGTACTTCTGGGCGGCTAAGTTGCTGGAGGAAGACCAAGTCTCGCAGGTCAAACGCATACAGCCAAATGCAATCAAGTAATAACACTTGGCGTAGTCATCTGTATGCAACGTCTCTTCAGTTCAGTTCAACAATTCCGAATGATTTATTATATTCAAGCATATCATTTGGCTGAGTTAGCCAGGTTATTTTAGTTGGAGGGTTTCCCCTAACGTCGTGTTGCAAATGATATGTTGCACTGAAGGTATCATATCTGTTACATGCACAGATGTATTGTTTCATTCAAAGCACCAGCAAGTTGTGACTGTCCTTTTTGGCTGGACTGCAACAGCGGGGCCAGCCCTATAAACGCGAATGTCTGTGACTGAGTGACTGAGTGAGTGATGAAGTTACACCATTGGTCGCCGGTTCGGTCCAGCCATATACTAGGTTTTGACCTGTTCTTGTTATACTGGTGAATGGTTGGTAGCAGTAGGTCCCCATCTTAGTGAAGTGCCTGGGCCTTCTAACAGTCTATTGGCATGTGCATCACAGTACACCTAAAAGTACATTTAGCATTTGAGCATTTAGAAGACTCTTTTCTAGAATGGTTACGTTGCTACATTTTTACATTTACATTGCATTTATTTGGCAGACGCTTTTATCCAAAGCGACGTGCAATAAGTGCATATAGGGATTTATATACCTGGATATTTACGGAAGGAGTTCAGGTTGAGTACCTTGCTCGCGGGTTCCGACCACAGTGGCGCACCAGGTGAATTGAACCTGCCTCCTGTAGGCCCGGTTCTTCTGGATATCATACTACCCTGCTGCCCAGCATGGCATGCCAGAGAGATGGCCAGTGATTGCAGTGTGCCCGGGTGCATTCCTCTCCCTGCAATGCTTTCATGTTCATATTACACATTCCATGTTCTCTACTTACAGAAGACAAAAGCCCTGGTCTGCAGTACATGCTGGTGTGTTTGGCTGAGTTCCCAGTCATGTAATCACCCCCAAGTTTAATTGCCTTAATTAGTCTATCCCTCTCCACCTCGCCTAATGTGCGTTGAGTGTTCTGTCTCATAATGGCTGCCAGTGCATTATCCGAGTGGGGGGCGGGGGGGCTTTCTCATTGGTTGGGGGGTTGGGGTGAGTTCCCATGTGGTGAGGTCCTTGAAAGAAATTACGCAAGTACATTACATGCGTAATTAAATGATACGACTGACTAGGTCTGCAAGCTTTAGACAATGCTATTCTCTAACAGTGGAGGCTGAATCTTATAGTTCCTGTGGGACAGAAAGCAAGGATCGTTGTTCCACCGGCAGCTTATTCACACTTGTGAACATGCATGCCTCCAAGAATGTAAGTGATACATTGAGGTTGACGTTTGTGTCTGTCTGTGTGTGTGTGCGTGTGTTTGTCTGTGTTTGTGTCTGTGTGTGTGTGTGTGTGTGTGTGTGTGTGTGTGGGACCACAGAGGAGGTGGACCTGCTGGAGCAGCTCTTCTGGCAGGTGGGGAACAGCAGTAACTCCTCCATCACCCTGGAGGGACAGAAGTGCCCTGTGCTGCAGGTGGGGCAGTACTCCACCCTCTCCCTGCCCCTGCGCCAGGTCTTTGGAGCCAGGTAAGCCCTGTCTGCCTGTTAGGGGTCAGGTAGGCTAGATGGCTGTGTATGGTGTGTGCATGCATGCAACTAGCTTTTACGATGTATTAAACACAGTCTAATTGGCCCCATACATAATATGAGGGTTAAGATGTTTTTGTTAAATTGTTGTGTTTGTGCCAATCAGAACTACTATTGTTGCATTTGTGCAAATGCAGACACTTCTGTGGTCTGTATTGGCAAATTGATATATTTGTGTGTGTGTGTGTGTTCGCAAACACTCTACCTGTAATGTCTATGTCCTCTGTGTGTGAGTTGTGAGTGACCTGGCGTCTGTGTCTGCGCAGATTTGCGGACGAGTTCAGCCTCCTGCTGCAGCTGCGCAGCACGCAGGAGGAAGAGCGCAGCCTGCTGACCCTCCTGAGCCCCCACAGCCACATCCTGCTGCAGATCCGCCTCAACCCCTACACCTTCACCCTGGTCACCACCCAGCAGCGCCACTACGAGTGAGTATCTCTTCCATTCAGTGTGTCTGTTCCATTCAGTGTGTCTCTTCGATTCAGTGAATCTCTTCCATTCAGTGTATCTATTCCATTCAGTGTGTCTCTTCCATTCAGTGTATCTGTTCCAGTCGGTGTGTCTCTTCCATTCAGTGCGTCTGTTCCATTCAGTGAATCTCTTCCATTCAGTGTATCTCTTACATTCAGTGCGTCTGTTCCATTCAGTGAATCTCTTCCATTCAGTGTATCTCTTACATTCTGTGTGTCTGCTCCATTCTGTGTATCTGCTCCATTCAGTGAATCTCTTCCATTCAGTGTGTCTGTTCCATTCAGTGTGTCTGTTCCATTCAGTGTGTCTGTTCCATTCAGTGAATCTCTTCCATTCAGTGAATCTCTTCCATTCAGTGAATCTCTTCCATTCTGTGTGTCTCTTCTATTCAGTGTCTCTTCAATTCAGTGTGTCTGCTCCATTCAGTGTATCTCTTAAATTCAGTGTGTCTGTTCCATTCAGTGTATCGCTTAAATTCAGCTGTGTGACCCAGGCACCAGTACCACAGACTCTACAGAACCCGGGCTGACTAGCTCTGGTCCTGGAGAGCCATATAAAAAGATCTAGTTGAGCTAGAGCACAATGTGCTGTCGTAAAGCTTTAGTTGAATCATATTCCATAAGGCCTACATAGTTACGTCACCAGTTCCGACACTCTAACTCAGTGGCTGCACAACCCTGTTCCTGGAGATCTGCTGTCCTGGAGGTTTTCATTTCTACCCTAATTTTGCACACCTGAGTCTACTAAATTAGCCGCTCAACAAGATCACGCTCTAGCTGTTGAGTGAGGTGTGGCTTTGGGTTGGGTTGGGGTGAAAACCTACGAGATGGTAGATCTCCAGGAACAGGGTTGGTTTACCACTGCTCTAGCTCTTATGACTCAAGCGGATGCACTTATGTTGTCTCATGCTGCAAGTTGCTAAGGAAAAGAATGCTACTGTTATTATAAGATAATGTAATGTGGATGATGCTGGCATAACCATTACATAACATCTGTCTTTGGTTGTTTCCTTGGGCATGCCTCTTCTTGAATTTGCAAACCGCAATGCAGCATTAGGAATTTGTGTTACTAAAGCAGACCTGTGCGTGTGGACAGGAAACTGGGGGACAGAAGGAAAGCTGGAGCTGACAGTTCTGCCTGGCTAACGAAAAACATTCTCGCAATGTTGCTGCCATGTAGTGGCAATGTTATAACATTGACAAAACATTCCAGTAACATTGTGAGAACATTTTTTGTCAGCTGGGGTGGTACCGATCCAGTGGCTGACAGCTTGTGAATAGCCCTGCTCTGTCATGGGTTCATCATGAAATTCTCTCCTGGTCCTACGCTTGGCTTCATGGTGCATGCTTAGCTTTAACTGTAAGTGTGCTAGAGTCATTAGAACAGGTATGCTCTTCCTATGCCCTTGAGTCTTTACCGCAGTTGCCCCAAAACTCCCCCCCCCCCCCCAAAAAAAAACCTACTGTATATCCAGCTGCTTACATGAACTACAGGATGTGGTGACTGTACACTTCCAGTGGCCCTGAAAGCAGGGACTTCTGCCAAACCGATATGTAAAGCTAATGCGATATATATCTGGTGTCACCTGTGGCTTTGCTCAGAGTTTGACAGTGATTTAAGAGTGGCTTTCTAAGTCTCGCAGGTAGTAGGCTCTTTCCCCCATTTTGGAGTTGGAGCAGTATATCACGGGCTGCGTCTCAGAGAAAAATGCCACAGCCCAACATAAACGTCAGCTCTGGTGTTCCTTCTGGCCCCTGTGCTTCCTCAACGAGGAAAGTTTGATAGTTTTGACAGTTTCTTTGTGCAAGCTATGAGCTAGGGATGACCCCCCCTTCGTGAATAGTCATGTTAAGGCAGGGAATCGGAACACCCCGCCTCGGCAGTGGAAGAGATATATCATTTCCAGTGCAGGGAATCCTCAGATCTGATGTTCTTTTTGAGGATATGCAGGACATCTGTGGATTCATCTGCTCGACCCTAAATACATTTTAGCATGCACCCTGATGAGGTAATGCAAACCAAGGGACACATTTAACTTTAATGCAGATGTACTTTTCTGATTCCTGTCCACTTAGCAATTTATCTACATTTATAGTGAACATCCTTTTTTTTCCCCTAATTGTTATTACGCCTGGTTTTATGTTTTCTTGCTGGGTGCCTGGTGGGTGTTATCTATAAGAAAATAAAAAGAGTATAATTAGATTACCTTCCCAGAGTAATAACATTTTTTATATAGGGCTGAACTGGATAGGTTAGGCCTCCTTAATTTACAGTTTCCTGGACAACGTTCGTAAGTGTAAATAAATCCCTGTGGGAGGTGTGTAATTGGACATACAACATATTGGTGAAATGCACGGCACATCAACTAAATACTTTTCTCGTGAAAGGTGTCTTATAAATGATGTTTCTGTGCACTGCACCTGTTTTGCATTGTGTTTTGTCTTGCTGCATAGTATTGTTTTTAGTCCCGTTTTTTCTGTGTTCTGTTGTGTTGCGTAGTGTTGCGTTGTGTTGCCTGCCAGTGCTCAGCAAGGAATCTCAGGAATCTTTTTCAGGCTCAATAACTGTCATGACCTGGCTCAAGGGCCATGACAAAAAGCGAGATGCACACTGACGCATTTAAAATTCACGTTTATTTTAAAATAACCTAATTATACCCAAAACAAGACAAACATGGCGTGTGAAAGTCAGCATTATCAGTGGTGTGGGTGAGTGGAAGTCTGAAAGGTATGCTGAAGCAATGTTGTATGGTGTACAACCAAAAACACAGCCAACACCAAAACAGAAACCAAATAGTGGGGAGAGAGAGAGAGCTCTCCCTCAAACTGGAGACGGGCATCTTAATCTCTCTGGGAGCCCTGAACACAGGTGCTCCCAATTGCACCAACGACCCTCTGATCTGCTCATCAGGCACCCGTGGGCAGTACCACAACGAGCAGCACAGGCAGCAGAGCAGGGGGGTCGTCACACCGTGCACATCCAAATACTGCGTTTACGTTTCGGTACACCACTCGTATGCACCTGCGTATTGGGTGAATCCGCTGACCTTTGACCCTCTCCCACTGTGCCCTCAGGTTCCCGGTTGGCGCGCTGTCGGACGGGCGGTGGCACCAGGTGTCGGTGGGCGTGTCCGCGCGGAGCTTGGACCTGCACGTGGACTGCGTGCTGACGGAGAGCGTGAACTGGACGTCCCCTGGAATGGACATCGCCACCGACGGCCTGCTGATGGTGGGCGGCATCGTCGAGGACTTCGAGACGCCCTTCGAGGTGAGGGGGGGGTTTGCCACTGCCGAAACGGAAAGGACCGGGGACAAAGCCCAATCAGTCAATCAATCGATCAGTCAATCAATCAATCAGTCCTCATTTTTTCAAGGAGGGGTCTCAAAACAAGGTGCAACACAGCGCTTCTTCACAGTCAGGCCAGTGATTACAGTGCTTTTCAAATCATACCTCAGGTAGGGCCAAGAGTTGGAGGTCTTGAACTTACTCTTCTTCTTCTTCTTTCGGCTGTTCCCGTTAGGGGTCGCCACAGCGGATCAGCCATTTCCATCTCTTCCTGTCCTCTGCATCTTCCAGTTGGAGGTCTTGAACAAGAGGTTAAGATGGTAACATTTTAAGCCTTGATGCGGAGGCTAAATGCAGTTACTGTACGGATTTCCCTGAAACTTGGGCCTTGGGGGGCTGCTTCGCCGGAGCCATATGGTTTTACGTTTAATCTCTCCTGCGATTTTTGCCATTGGGTCCCGTCCCGGAAAAAAAAGGATGGACTGCGCAGAAGAACGGCAGTCTGCTTTCTCTTCTGTGATGAATGTTCTGTTTTTTTTTGGGTGGTCGGGGGGGAATCCCGGCCCGTTTGCACCTGCTACCCCCCCCCCCCCCCCCGGTGGTGGTAACGGTAACTTCATCTCTGTCTCCCTGATGGGGCGGAACATTTTTGAAAAAGCTTTGCCGTCGCTCAACACGCAGTAGCAACCCTGCCTGCCAGAGGGCCACCAGCAGTCGAGTACGCTCGTAACGAATCGAGCTCGCCCCCTTTCCAGGGTCACCCCCCTCTCCCCTCTCCCAGGAGAAATGCCAGAGGAGACTTCGATCTTGCAAAAGGAAATTAAAGTGTTGCTTTCATCGAGTAAAATTATGACACAATTTTTTGGCAACGCCCAGTTTTTTTTTTTGATGACGAAGACAGTAACGTGACAAAGATGCCTTTTTGTGGAAAGATGACGATGACGAATTTGGTTCGCATTTTAAACAAGGAAAATACAACGAAATGAAAACAGACCCCAACGATTTCTGTTGCAGTTGCTTTGTTGCACACATAAATATGTTACAACCAGGACCTGACACCCACCACCAGCCAGATGTGCTGTAGAACTTGGCAGTGGCATGTAACTCATTCACTCTTGGCCTCTTTGGCCAGTGACCTTTCGGCTGCATTTTCTATGAAAAAGTAAACGTATGTTGTGGTAACACACTTCAGGGTTCAGGATTAAGGAGTCATAGTTCATTAGCTTGCCTTTGTGAGGCTTGGTCTAAAGGCCCATTCCAGTGTACCCCTGACGAGAAACCTGTGCCGATACAGCCATCGTGTGTCTCGGCTTCTCTGACCCCCCACACAGTCCTGAAAGGGAAGAATTACTTACTTACCTTACTTATTTACTTGCCTTACTTGCCTTACTTGCATGGTTGATGTGCAAGTGCAGTTTACTATTCATCGTGTTTAAGTTCATTTCTCTCTCAGTGCCGCAGTAGGCCTTTTGTGCCCGCTTGCTCTTATTTTATTTCTTTTTTTTAATCCTCCTGTTACTCGACTTCTGGCTTCAGAATCATTGCAGTCCAGGGGGGGCCCGTCCCTGGCGCCAGACAGCCAGAGGCGGCACTGCTGCGCATTCTAACTCAGCACTTAACTGAGCAATTAAACCTGCTTTTATTCAACGGAGCTAATCGACCTCACCTGGTTTTGCTAGGCTGCGATTGTGCGTGAGCGTGTGCGCGCGCCCGCAGATGATGACGTGTGTCCGTCCGTCCGTCTGTCCCTCTGCAGGGCGGCCTGAGGCAGCTGACGTTCCTGATGGGCGACCCGGAGGCTGCCCGCGACCACTGCACCCGCCACGTGCCCGCGTGCGGCGGGGTCCCCCCGAAACCCCCTCGCTCACCAAAACCGCCCCGCACCCTGGAGGTACGTCACTCCTCTGGGTTGTTTTTCTCCTCCTTTTCCTTCTCCTTCTCCTGCTGCAGATAATATTTTGGTGCTAATTTTGGAGATGAACCACAATAAGAATCGTCTTTATTGTTTCAAAATGCCTTCCACAAAACAACATTTAAGAATTTGTGATTTTTAAGAATTGATGTTTTTTTACATCCACTTCCGTCTAAGAGTGGCTAAAATTATTTCATCCATGTTCCTTATCTAAACCATAACCATATGGTTCCCACTGCTCATTTCTGGCAAACGCATGCTATCCAAAGACATGATTTTTACAGTGAACCCTCATAACATATTGAGGACAGTGTCTCATTTGATGTGAGTCTTGATGGATCCCAGAATCCTTTGCTTCCGATCCAAAATCTAGCTTCATGCAAAACACCAAACAATTGATAGTTCTCGATGAAGAAATACTCACACGTGTTCGTGTAAAATTGGAGGAAATCCACGTACTTGTCCCGTCTGCTTTTGAAAGAGTTTTATTTAATGGTTTCACCTGTGCTTCTTGCTTTCCGCTAAGGACCTGATCCTCTCCTCGAATGACCTGGAGGACCTGCTGGAGAGTTCCGAGACCTCTCTCGGCATGCAGGACCCGCTAACCGTGAGTACGGCATCCCTTCCGCTCGCACGCGATGCGCTTGCACACACGGCAAACACGCGTGCGTCCCAGGACGCCCCTCGCACCAGTCGACCCGCTCCGGTTCTGCGTAACATTTTGTTTTGACGTGTCTCCTTCGGCTAGAACACGAGAAGTTTACCTAAAGCAAAGTATGACTTACAGAGAGATGGATAGCGGAGCCAAACGCGTACAGCTTTGGCCCCGTATGCAATGCGTCCAATGTGTAGCTCCACGGGGGAAGAGGAACCAGATGAGTTTAAATGTGGATGTAGTTTCCTGGCCCGGAATGAACTGCATGTGTTACTGAGTCTTACAGGTGTGTCATCCAGTGCACAAAGGTGGAACTTTGGCTAGCCTTGTCCCGGAAGCACGGCTGAGCTGGGGCTAAGTGAGGAAGGTGGGGACGTGCAAGGGAATGTAGGCCAGGGGTCCGAGCGTATCTCTTGTTTGGGAGAGATGAAAAAAGTGCTACTGCAAATCCGTGTGGCAGGACAGGAAATCTGCACCGTCTGTGCCAAACCGCACTCCGCACTTCTTAAGCCAGCAGGTGCCGGCTGTGCCCTGCTGCCTGACTCGGGACGCTTGGCAGCAGTGTAGCGTTATGATTAGGGAGCTGGAGTTGTGACTTGCAGGGGGGTTGCAGGTTCGATTCCCTGGCGTGGTGAGGCACTGCCATTGTGCCCTTGAGAAAAGGTACTAAAACTGGACTCAGCAAGGTGCTTGGCCTGAGCTCTTGGATATGCGCTCTAGCTTGAATGGCTCATTGTAAATGTGCAGCGAAGTCTCTGGTTTTTCATAAGACAGAATCATTACATTACATTACATTACATTACAGGCATTTAGCAGACGCTCTTATCCAGGGCAACTTACACAACTTTTACATAGCATTTTACATTGTATCCATTTATACAGTTGGATATATACTGAAGCAATGCAGGTTAAGTACCTTGCTCAAGGGTACAACGGCAGTGTCCTACCCGGGAATCGAACCTGCGACCTTTCGGTTACAAGCCCAGTTCCTTACCCACTGTGCTACACTCCGTCCGTTCTTGTATTTCACAATCACTTGTGTTTCTCTGCGTCGAAGGGTAGCGAGGAGAAAAGCCCTTAAATACCGCATTCTTCAGCTGTAGCACAGTGGAGACCAGATGGCATCAAAAGTCAGGAAGCTGACTAGCTCTGGGAGTGGAGGGGTAGGACACATTACATTGGTTCCTCATTAGTTCCTAATGGGGACAGTGTGTGATTTGTGATCACCATGGGAACCGGCCCCCTGGCCTTTAAACCGCCCCCCTCCAGATTGACTGTGGTGGCATATTGTGGGGGGGAGCATATGATAAACACCCCACCAGGGATAGGTGGGAGGAGGGGCAAGTAAAATCCCTCAAAATGTCACTCGCTGCAGCCTCTCCATCAATAATACTAGATGCTCATTTTTGTAACAGAGACTCGCAGGCCCCCTGTTGTGATTACTCCACAGGGGTATTTTATGCAAATAGGGAGCCATGCGACACGGCGACGACCAATGGGAGTGAAGGCAGCGTGGCAGACGTTGCTGAAACAAACGTGCAATCGCGTCTAGCCTACTTGTTTAGTTCTGTAACCTGGCAACCACAAGCGACCAACGGTTTATCTCCCTCCTGTGTCGCCCCGTGTGACCGTAGGGTTACGCCTGACCGCTTGGATGTGTAAACGACTTGTGTACTTCTTAAGAAACACACACGTGCCTCAGAAGTGCACGAGTGCAAGAGGTTTCGTGTGAAGTGCACGCACCTTGTACTGACAAGCCTTTTAGCGTCACATTAAAAGCTTGTGTTTAAATCACTCTTATTTTTATATTTCATGGTTTTTCTTGCTTTTAGCAGGTGTTCACCTTTTTTTGACTTGATTTGATTTAGCCTGGAGGATTTGGATTCTGATGTTAAAAAAAAAAAATTGGCAAAACAATTACTCTAGCTCTTACGAAACGGTCCGACTTGCGCTAAGTCAGCAGACTGTGTCTGTCTTGCGCAACGTTCTCTAGTGCCAGCTGCATGGCATGGAAGTCAGAACAACACTTCACTGGCTGTACATCTGCACCCAGTGGGGATTAAAAATAGAAAAATACCTTTATGTGGATGCGGTTGTGAGACTGCAGGGGCAGATGTGATGCAGGCAGGTGCTCTGCACTGGAGGAGACCGAAAACGAGCCCGCGGGAGGCCCTCTGCTCCTCTCTTTAAAGAGAGCGGGAGAGCAGAGTCACTCCTGCTCCTGCTCCTCATCCCTGCTCCTTCTCTCGCTCCTCACTCCTGCTCCTGCTCTCGCTCCTCACTCCTCACCCCTGCTCCTCACCCCTGCTCCTTCTCTCGCTCCTCACTCCTGCTCCTGCTCCTCACTCCTCACTCCTGCTCCTGCTCCTGCTCCTTCTCTCGCTCCTCACTCCTGCTCCTGCTCCTCACTCCTCACCCCTGCTCCTGCTCTCGCTCCTCACCCCTGCTCCTGCTCTTCACTCCTCGCTCCTCACTCCTGCTCCTGCTCCTTCTCTCGCTCCTCCTGCTCCTTCTCTCGCTCCTCACTCCTGCTCCTTCTCTCGCTGCTCACTCCTGCTCCTCACTCCTGCTCCTGCTCCTTCTCTCGCTCCTCACTCCTGCTCCTCTGCTCCTGCTCCTCACTCCTCACTCCTACTCCCGCTCCTTCTCTCGCTCCTCACTCCTGCTCCTTCTCTCGCTCCTCACTCCTGCTCCTTCTCTCGCTCCTCACTCCTGCTCCTTCTCTCGCTCCTCACTCCTGCTCCTTCTCTCGCTGCTCACTCCTGCTCCTTCTCCTGCTCCTCACTCCTGCTCCTGCTCCTTCTCTCGCTCCTCACTCCTGCTCCTGCTCCTCACTTACTCTGGGTCAGCCGGTTGAAGTCTCGTCAGCGCGCCATGATGAGTTCCATGCTCCACAGATGCTCCAGCCGCCAATCCTGTTTTTCTCAGATATGTGGATTTGTTCCCATTTCTCTGGTGGATATGATGTTTCCACTTATGGCGTAGTTGCTCATATTATCCCCTACAGTTAGTGGGGTTTCTCTCTCTCATCCCCCTCTTCCCTTCTTGCTTTCTCCTTATCCCCCTTTATCCCAGTCTTCTGTTCTTCTCTCTTTCCCCTTTCCTTTCCCTTTCTCCCTTTCCCCTTCTCTTCTCTGCTCCCTCTCTCCCTCCCTCTCACCTCTGCGCTTGCCCTGGGCAGCTGCTCCTCATTAGGCAGGGCCTGCAGAGGTTCAGCCGCAGGCTCCGCGTGTTTTCAGACACCGGTCTGTTTTTCGTTTAATGCTTAAGGCCCCGTTTCTGCGTCTTGTCGCTCAGACGAGTAACCTTTCGGTTGCCGGGGCCCTTTTGTTTTGACTCCCCCGCTTTGACGCCCTCGTTCCCCGACCGACTGTTTCTCCCCGGACACCCGCTCTAACGTAGGTCAGCGTCAGTCTGGCAAAGCCATCCCTCCCCAGCCCTCAGGGCCGAGTTGGAAATGCCAAACTTGTCTTTCATTTATCACACTTTTGTGGAAAGGTCACAGTCCTCTGGTAAAAAAAAAAAGACATAATTACAAAGCTACAGCAAATTCTTCTTAAACATGAAATTAAACAGACAGATTTGAGCCTGGTCCCGCCAGTTTATCCAGGTGACCCCTTCGATGGGGTGATGCTCTGGGCTTGCCTCCAGGGTGTCAGGACACGGCACCCCCCTTTGGTAGGTTAAGTGGGGTGCTGTAATTTTGGCTCGGGGTGCTTGCAGGACAGGGGTTGCTGATTGACAGGAGTTGCATCCATCTCCGATAGTACAGCTGTGTGATGAATCTGTGGGTCTAGGGCTGCCGTGGCACTGGAGGCTGTGCTCTGTCTTCCTGCCTACAGGGCGGACTCCCAGCAGTGCCAGGGTCTGTGCGTGCATCCGTGTGTGTGTGTGTGTGTGCTATGGCTCAATAAAAACGAGCCAAGCATTTCACAGCGCTACATGGTTATCGTTTTAGTAGAAACAAATGTGGAAGTCTGAACTACTAGAAATACAGCGGGAGAAATGTGCAGGAAGTGTATATCATTCATTCTGGGAAAACAGAATGTGTGTGTGTGTGTGTGTGTGTGTGTATGTATGTGCGTGTGTGCGTATGTGTGCATGTGTGCGCTCGCATGTTTTTACTTCAGTGTATTGTGTGCATGTGTGCACTCCTTCCCCGGGTCAGTTGTGTTTGCTGCGTCCCCTCGTGCCCCTTCCCGCTGGGAGCAGGACAGTGGGTTTGCATAAGCATCGGGGCTGGGAGGAGGACAGTGGGTTTGCATAAGCATCGGGGCTGGGAGGAGGACAGTGGGTTTGCATAAGCATCGGGGCTGGGAGGAGGACGGTGGGTTTGCATAAGCATCGGGGTTTATAAAGGGCTTTGCGCGTTCTTCTGACGCGTTTCCCCAGGGACCAGGGTGGGGGGCGAGCACAGGCTCAAAAGACCCGAAAGGGAAGTTCCCCGAGGCGAAGGGAACTCTGCGATAGACAGAACCAGGACCGAAGCGTGTGATCGTTTCCAGTCTCATCTTTCACAAAGCACCGTGAACGACAAACCCGAGCATCTGTGAGTTTGACACTTTCCGTGATTCCACAGGGCCTTCCATGTTACCGTTCACAGCTTATTGTTATTATTTTCGGTGCAAAACGTTGGCAGCTGTTGCTTTCTAAATGTGCCTTTTGCACGGGGCCGATTTTTGTCCTGGCATAACCTTCCTGTGACAGCCTGATCTTGCTGAACACTATTACAGGTTAAATGTGGACTGGTTTTGCAAAAGCTGTACACATTTCAGACCGTCGCTAATTTGTAATACGAAATCAATTAGAAAATGGCTTTCAGGCAAATGAAAGGAGTGAAGCACATTTAGGCCGTCCGTTGTTTGCTCTGTTTAAACAAGTGCAGACCCCTCCGTTTCCACACCAGGGTCTGGGTTCAGTAAAAATGTCAGCTTAACTTTCACTCCCGAGTAAATGCAGGCATTTGGGCTTTTTCATCATAAACACAGTTTGGCAAGTTCTTTACCTCACCAAACTATGAAGGAAAAAAACTGGCACATTTGTATGTTATTGCATAGTAAATTTAAGGACTAATGTTGATTAAGTCCAGACCTGTGACTTTAATCTCTACTGGATTGTGATAAATAACTTTCACTGGCAAAACTGTATCTCAGTATGTGATGAAGCTTGAAATTCACCAATGCTAAACACTGGCCTGGATCAGTCCACCCACCTAGGCTAACATGTTTAACACCAGCCTGGGTCAGTGTGTCAGTGTAGTGTAATGGATAGGGAACAGGACCTGTAACTCAGAGGTTGTAGGTTTGACTGCTGTTGAACCCTTCAGCAAAGCAGGCTATTTAACCCTAAATAGTGCCTGTATCAGTGTGTGCAGCCTATCCTTACAACTGAGATTTCTTTTTTTTGCATTTTTGGGCCCGTGCATCCTAAAATTCCTAAAATCGTCTAAAATTCCCTTTTGTTCCTGAGAAAGTGCCTACAGACGAGTGTCAGAGTTACAGACAAAGGGGGCAGGTTTCTGCAGTTGCAGAAGCAACGTAGCTACAAAGGCAGAGCCAGCCCTAACCCTAACCCTAACCCTAACCCTGTGCCGAAGAGAGAGAGAGGCTGTTTTTGAAAGTCATCCAGGGCGAACGATGAAACAGTGAGAGGTTTCCCCAACAGCTGGCTAACCCGCGTCGGAGCAGCACATGTATTTTTTGGCACCACGTTGCCGAGGCGCTGTAAATCAAGCAGGGGTTTTGTACACAGGCAGGTGATGCTGTACGTTCCTTGGCTTTGTGTTCGCTGTCAGTGTTGATTTCTGAGTTTATGGAGTTTAAGGAACCTGTGGGGCTGGTGGCCAGGTTTCCACGCTTCTAAACATGATATGTCCCTCATAGCCTCTGTGAGGTACAGAGTCTATGCTCCCCCCCAACCCAGCTGTAGGGACACACTTCACCTGTACCGTGATGTGAATGAGTCTGCAGATACAAACACACGCACTCACACACACACATGCACACTCACACACACATGCATACACACAGACACACGCACACACGTGAACACACACACACACACATGCGCTCACACATGGGCGCACACAGACAAACAGCGGAACTGAAAGAGAGCAGCTGGTGAACCTGAACAAGTTTAGCAAGCATCCAGCTGTAATTACTGAATGTAACGCACAAAACTGATTGTCTCAGTAAGTCATGCTGGTCACACTGCTGTCGATTAGAGCAAAGTAAGTACTCTCAACAAAATTACCTAAATTCAGATCAACTCAAAAAAGAGCTGGTTTGATCCCTCTCGCCAAAGACAGGAAGGAGGACGAGGAGGAGGAGGAGGAGGGTTGAACAGGAAACAATGGCGCCTGTGATCGTGCGGAGATGGGGCCAGCAAGTCGGGGCCCATTTCTATCAAACGGCAGACCTGAGAGGGGGAGCCTGTTTATGAGAGAGGAGCAACACGCCCATCTCTCCCTCTTACAGCACGACGTAAAACATAAAACATAAAACAAGTTCCCATCTGGATTTTGTTTGATCGCCGTTGTAGCGCGGAGACGTTTTTTTTTAACGTAGGGCCCCCTCTGCCGAACCCGAACCCCACGGGATGGGACGGGACAGGACAGGACGGGACAGGACGCAGCTGGACAGGCCGGGGCAGGCCCACAGAGCTGATGCTCGTTTCAGACCCCCCCCCCCCCCCCATGGCGCGTGTCCGACCGTACGTCTCTTCGCTGCTGGGGGACAGGAACATTACTTTCCTGGCTAAGAAAAGACAAGGCCCCCTGTGGCAGCTCTCTCCCCATCTACACATCTAAACATTTTCCTCTCCTCTTCCTTTTTCTCTCCCTCTGTTTCTCCGTCTTTATCTGCTTCTCTCTCTCTCTCTCTCTCTCTCTCTCTCTCTCTGTCTGTCTGTCTCTCACTCACACTCTCTCTCTCTCTGTCTGTCTGTCTCTCTATCTCACACTCTCTCTCTCTCTCTGTCTGTCTGTCTCTCTATCTCACACTCTCTCTCTCTCTCTCCTTATTTCTGTCTCTTGCCCCTCAAGGAAATCTCCGTCTGTCATCAGGGCCTCAGGCCCCGGAGTCAGTCTAACTTATAATTATCCGTTCGCTCCTGCAGTGATTTAGTGTGGCCGCTTTGAGCTCTGTAAATCACAGGCGCTTATCTCAGTCAGTCAAAGAGGGGGGGGGGGGGGTGTCAGATATTGCTACATCAGGACAGCAACCTATTAACCGCCCCCCCACCCTCCCCCCCTCACAGCTGTTCTCACAAGGCGAATCAGGGGCCGCCATTTTTAAGGGGAACCACACTCCTCAAAGCACCTCTTGCCCTCATCCCGTCCTGGACGAAGCTGGAATCTTTGGGGGGAGGGGGGGGTGCGTTGTGATCCTGAGGGCAAAGGGAAATGCTGGAAGACATTAGCGTGTTTTTGGAAGGCTGAGAGAGGGGTGCTGGAGCTTTCCATGTAGGAATGAGGGATAAGGGGGTGCTTCTTGTTCTTTAATTGCGTTGCTTGTAAACTCTGTCACACGCCATTGTCTAAGTACTCAGCCATGCCATAATGTTCGCCATGGGAACTGCCAGTGAAATCCGTTGCTGTGGTTTCTGGTTATTTGCATGGCAGACATGAGGTAATCCTTCCTGCTCTGGGGACAGTAACCCAGTTCCCCAATTTTCCAGTTCCCCAGTTCCCCCCCGCCCACCCCCCTCAATCCCGTTTCCACTCCCAGCCCCTAACCCCAATCCCAACCCCAGTTTTGGGGCTCTGTTGGTCCCTAATATTTCACTCTTGCATAAATCACAGTAATAAGCATTCCTTCTTCACATTAGCCTTAAGCTACTTTTTCTTTTTAATTAGTTTCCCCCGGTGTACTGTATATTTTTTATTTCATTTTTTTCCTTTGGTCCAGTTTCAGAATTTAGAAGTGTTTTTGCTTATTGGCTGGCCAGTATTTTTTTACTATGTTAAATTATATGAAATGATATACTCAAGTATAGCATAATTGTGCTTTCTCTTGAATGGAACAGCATGGTAGATCCACAAGCAATACTTTTTTGTTTATTTTACGTTTTACATCCTTCAATTTTGCCTATCCTTTTATTTTTGCTGATGCATTTTATTTTTCCTGATGCATGTCGTATGTTGTACTATGGTACCCTTAAGGGCTAGACATCCGAAATGGTGGAAGACACTTACGTAAGTAAAAACAAATCAACCACCAAATCAGTCATATGTCCAGCTGGTGACCCCGTGGCTTGCCGACAGTGCAGCTCTTGGCCCTTTGATCATTGAGAAGACAGCTAAAGAGTTACTCAGGTGCATCAGCAGTGACTGCCAAGGTCTGCACAGTGTCAGTATACATCCCAAATCTGACAGAATAATAAGCAGCAGTTACATGCATTTAAAACAGGCGCCTTCCTAATGTACATACAATATATCATATTCCTAAATTGTTTTATAAATAGCATATAGAAGATACATTACATTACATTACAGGCATTTAGCAGACGCTCTTATCCAGAGTGACTTACACAACTTTTACATAGCATTTTACATTGTATCCATTTATACAGCTGGCTATGTACTGAAGAAATTCTGGTTAAGCACCTTGCTCAAGGGCACAACGGCAGTGTCCTACCCAGGAATCGAACCTGTGACCTTTCGGTCACAAGCCCAGTTCCTTACCCACTGTGCTACACTGCCGCCCACACTTGGCAAGTACCTGCCATTTTAAAGAAGAATCAGGCCCCCCGGGGATGAAGTAGTTGAGGAACCGGTGTATTGTGTGTTGTGTGTTGTGTGTTGTTGTACGGTATTTGCTGAAGTGCTGTGCTGCTGGGTCTGGAACTTGTGGCTGGGACCTGCAGTCTGCTGTCTCCATTGTCTCTGCACTGGATTTATGTGATTTTGAAGTTGGAGTTACAGTCACGGTCATAGAAGTTTGATGTTTACTCAGGTCTTAATCAGGACCTTATTAAGTAAGGTCCTTATCAAGCTTCCCCCAGAGCAGAGACACCACACACACACACACAACACAAAAAACACACACATACATGTGTAATTTGCACACAGTTTTTCTCTCTCTTTCTCACACACATACACACACACATACACAAAATACATGTACACATATGCTAGCAGACACGGTTTCTCTCACACACACACACATACGCACAAAATACATGCACATATGCTAACAGGCACGGTTTCTGTCTCACACACACATACACAGAAAATACATCCACATATGCTAACTGACACGGTTTCCCCCTCTCTCTCTCTCTCTCTCTCACACACACACACACACACACGCACATGCTCGCAGACGCACACACACACACACCTGGCAGTGGGATACCTGCGAGGGAGAGAGAGAGAGAGAGAGAGAGGTAGTGTTTGGGAGCGGGGCTGGATGAGAGGAGAGTGGGCGGGGCCAGGAGGATTGCATTATGCCGTGTAGGTGTGAGTGTCTGTGTGCCAGCTTCACGAGAGAGAGAGAGAGAGAGGAGTCTGTGTGCATCCCTCTGGAACTCCCTGCGGATCTCTGTGGGATTGTCAGCAGATCGTTGCCCAGGAAACTCAGTGGATTGCCTTGCTGGAACCCTAAGTGCAGATCCCCTTTTGGATACTCGGACTCTCAGGGAGTGGAGAGTGTTGCCGCAGTTCGGTCCAGTGCAGTTTGGCGTAGTTTGGTACCGCTGTACTGTGTTCTCCACCATGAGGCTCTGTGTGTGGCCGCTGGCCTGTCTCCTCCTGTGCCTGCTGGTGGGTCCGTGCGTGGAGGGGGAAGAGATGCATGCTGGGAAGGTATGATCGGCTCCGGTCAGCTGACCACGCTGAAACAGCGGACACTTCTGTAGGATCGAATCTCTGTGTGTCTGCGCCATGCCTAGCATCAGTGTGAATTCCCAAAAATTCGCTATTTATCTTTACAGGGCAACTTTGTTGTCAGTGTGTGTGTTCATATCAAGTCAGAGATCGGTGCTCATAAAAGCTGTGCCAAAACTGGTTGCTTTCATAGTCAAACTTATCAATGTATTACTTTCTTATTATGAATTTAATTGTGTTTGTTGTATGTTTCTTTGTTTTATAAAAAAAACTCAGTTAACAATTTTGAACCCAGTGCAATTTCGCAAGAGCTGTCTGAGGGGAAGAAAAAAAAACATTTGGCACGTGGCGCGGTGTTGAAAGATGCTGTAATTTGGATGCATTTACTGTGGCATCGAAACGCAGGTATTTGGTGTTAACGTTCCAGTGAACGGTGGAGGGAAGAGATTGGGGTTCCCTGCTGGGTTCATAATGGCTGCTCGTGGTTTAATTGCAGGTCGTGTACTGTACAGCACGAGCGTGTGCAGAGTTCCGCACGGGCTTTCGCTCTCCCTGTTAAAGTGGTTTGTTGCTCAACGTTTAGACCCAGCAAGTTTCCATTTACAAGCCACAACAGTCGTTACGTGCGGCGTTCCCTTCTGGCAGTTTCCAACAAGTTCAAATTATCCTGGAGGGGGAAGTTTGCTTTCCTGCAAGTCTTTACAAAAAAAAGGTATATGTAAGCAGGCTTAGAGGTGCTGAGGTCCTGGATTTCTTTTCTGTTTATAGCCTTAGAAAATAGTCGTTTGCATGGGGTGCAACTTTCAATCTAGTACGGCTGTAGTTTGTGATTTAGTGAAATGTATGACTCGCTGTGGATAGTTCCAAATGTATGTTAGCACTGGAGATTAACTCCCATGGTATGACACTGCAGGTTATCTCTCACATATCCTCAGAAGACCAGATGAAGCCTCCTGCTTCATGAAGTAATGTGCAAGTGGTTTTTTCCACCCACCCCTTGTGGAAGTGGAATATACTATAATATATCTTAAATATGAAAATACGAAGGCAGTGTATTTTGTAGCAGTGTGATATAACATTGAAGTGTGTTTTTGTCAATGTATTGTGGAGTGCTGCAATATATTGATAATATATTTCAGTGTATTTTCTAATTCTTCCAGGCGATTGGAGGTAAACACTGGGGAGGACTTTTTTACTTTTCTGAACATGGATTCTCCACATCTGTGCAGAGGGGAAGCAAAGCAAGGGCTTCTGCCGTCAGTCAGCTGTGGGGGGCGGGGGGGTGGGGGTGGGGGTGATTTGGTGTGCCAGATGTGCCAGATGTGGAGAGCCAGTTTATTTGGGAATTTTACCCGGACACTGAGGGTGACACCCTCTTTCAAAAAAAAAAAAAAAAGGGCCCTGGGTCCATTGATTGACCGGCGGCCGGAGGGGAACCCGAAACTGCCTGGGGTGAAGGCTGCAGAGAGGGGGAAAGGGGCTGAATTAAGCAGGAACATCTGAACCGTTTCGGGTCCGGCAGCGGCGTGGAGAGACGTCGTCACGTGACCTTCGCTGGGCTTGTTCACGCCGTGTCCTCCTCACGGGCGTGGGAAGTCGAGGGCAGCCGCTGAAACACCGGGCCAATCGGGGGGCTGCAGATGATCCGCCGTCCGCAGCTTACTATTGGCCATCAGCACGCTTTCCAAAAAAAACACACTTTTGCAGAAGTTTGATGAGCATAAGCCTGGCAAGGAGACTGCAGCTCCACTTGTTGTGCCCTGTTTTTTTTTGTCCCGTCCTTTGAGAGCGGCTCTGCGGTGGAATTTTCCCAGAATAGTGTCTAGAGGGATTGGGGGGAAATAAATGAATAAATTAGTTTATGAAAGAGTAATGTGGTCTCTTTCTCTCTCTGGGTCCCCGTCCTGCCGCTTCACTGTTATTTCTGGACTGACTCTTTTAAGCTGAGCAGAATGGATTTGTGCTTTATAAAACTGAGCACTGGTCTGGGTTTACGGGTTTGTTCCTTGTGAAAGAAACATTTTGAGGTTGCCATGGTTGCGCTACTAAAGTAAAGAATCGCGCTGCAAAAATAATGGGGGCGTGACAAAAAAAAATAAACATTACACGTCGGTTTGTCAGGTTGTGTCAGGTTGGGTAACCCCAGGCTACACTTGGTGCGTTAGGTATTTCATAGTCATGTTTACAGTAGGGGTGTAAGAAAATATCGATACGCTTGAGTATCACGATATTATGTTTTGTGGTACTGTATCGATTCTCAAAAACACAGTATCGATTTTTAATGAATAGTTTACATGCAAAGATTCGTGGCAGACAGTGGTTCATTTTGTGTTGTGTTTAACCCCCGACTGCTAGATAGCACTCCAACGTAAACTGAGACAGGAAGTAGCGTAAGGGTGCACCGCTAACGTCACCATTAGCATACCTAGCTGACTAGTAACGTTACCACCGATGGCTGTGTTCTTTATACTATGACAGTTTTCCTAAAATTAGATTTTAAAAAATTGCAATATATCGCCTTGCTTACAGTATCGCAATATATCGCAATATATTGAATCGTAACCTCTGTATCATGATATGTATTGTATTGCCAGATTCTTGCCAATACACAGCCCTAGTTTACAGTGTCATTTTCACACTGTGCCTGATCTGGAGACGTGTTTGACTCTGCAGCCGAGGGGACCTGACCTCTCTCACCACCCTCCATCTCCTCTGTCAGGGCTCGGGCTGGCCTGCTGGTGACCCTTCTCACCTCCGTTCTCACTCTCACTCCGTTTTCCCTCATTCCGTCTGTACTCACCTGTCCTCTGCCAGGTGTTCTCATCTCTTCTTTTTTTTCCTTCTCTTCATTCCTGTCCCTCTGCTTTTTGACTTGTCCTCACGTTTAGTTTTTTCTTCTTGCCTCCCATCCACCACTTGTCCTGCTTCTTTATTTTACATCACTCATTTCCATACACACACACACACACACATGTACACGCTCTCACTCACTCATACTCACACACTCATACATACACACAGGCACAAACATACATGCACACACACACACACGCACATACACACACACACACACACACACACATGCACGCACACACTTGCGCGCACACACACACACTCACACACACACACATACACATACACGTTTACACACGCACACACACACACACACACGTACCGAAGCAGTCTGGCCCGCAGTTTGTCCAGCTGTTTTTGGCGAGGCACAGGCGGCTGAATGGTCTCCATACCTGAGGTGTCCCGGGCCTGATTTACGGACCTCGCCCCTTCTCAGATTTTCGTTCTAGACCGCTTCAAACGACGCCCCTCCTGGGGCTCACACACTGAGGGAGGAGGGAGGCCCAGCCCGAACCAGCAGCACGTCGGGCTTCGCTCACACACCCCACATCTCCCCACCTGACCTGCGTGACTGTTTTTCCCCCCAGGCAGACGAATCCGACACTCCCCGCAACGCACCGTCAGCCTCCCTGCCCCAAGCCTGCCCAACGCACCCACATTGAACCGAACATGTTTATTCATTTTTTTTAGGAATATTTTTTCTTTAAGAGAGGCTTAAGTTCACGTAAAACGAAAAAAAAAAGAACATTCAGAGTATCGTACCTCAAACGTATCGTACTGTACATGAAACTGTGCCAGTATGAGAAGCTACAGAATGAATGAGGAGCTGATTAGCGGTTCATTCTTAAAGAAAATAAAACAAAGTCGCACACACTTGCTTTCCAGTTTTTTATGCTTACCCTGGTGAAGAGATGCTACCAGGCCCGGCTCCAGCTGTCTGAGTCAGGGTGGGCCGAGTGCCATTTTGGGGGGGGGCAAAATACCATTAAGAAAAACAACAAACGTTTGTTTTTCAGTGAAGAGGACATATCCAAGTATGTAATAACCATGGCTATCACAACCTAAACTAATTTAAAGATGAGCTTTGTTTTTGTAAAGGTGAATTTGTTTTTCATGACGTCAAGTTTTATTAAATGGACAACAGCTTGTGATGAAAAGTTTCAATACCTGGACTCTTTAGCCATTGTGTACTGGAATAGTTTAACTAGTTTTATACCACAGCAGTGTAAAAACTTTGTGTCGTTTAAACATGAAACATTTATAGGGCCAAAAATCTTGAAAAGGATTCACGGTTATTTCAGTATTCACCAGTACGCAGTGATTGATAATGTGCAGACTCCCTGAGTCTGGGTGAGAACTGGATTTGCCAGCCAGTCCGTGGTTACTGGTTTAATGTGGACAGAGAAGGCACTCTAATCCACAGCAGTCATTGCACAACTACACGCACAAATGAAATAGTCTTGTAAATGGGTGAAAACGAATGTAAAATTGTTCCCAAAATAAAATAAATAAAAGAGAAAATGAGAGAACAGTGACAATTCGACCGCCCTTATACGATTAAAAGGCAAAAGGTGATACTCTATATACTAGTTAGAAATTTTGACAATCTTTTTGAGAATGATTTTTTTTTTTAAATAAATCATTCCACTTCAGAACTACACTAACGGGAGGCATATAAAATAGAATAATAATGATTATTTGGATTGCTCAGTTTTTCCAGTACATCACATGGCTAATCAGTCATTGCAGTGCCTGGCGTGTACCCACAGAAAGCACGTGTGTGCTAATTGACAGGTGCACGTAACAATAAAACTTACTTGTGCGCACATTAGCTCCCTGTTTATAATTTATGTGCATAGTTTTTGTTATACGTGTAGTTATTCAGTGTTGTAAGCAGGCCTTTGCACCTGTTAGCTTGCCGGTGCGTGTAGATGTGTTTTAAGGCCCTGTACCTGCAGCTGGAGAGTGTTTACCTGGGCCTGCACGGGTGCTGCACCACCCCACCTGCTCTAGAAGCAGGAGCTAGTCACCTGACACCTTCGGCTAACGTAATTCCATCGACGCACCTGCATCGTCATAAATACGGGCCCCAAACCAGATGCTTCTTAAATATGGCCCTTGTTATTGCACTGTAACACGAAATAAAAAGTAATATGAAAAATATTGCCTCACTCTGCGCTCCAGACTTACAAGCTTGTTACATGATGCTTGTCCTATCAATCTCGCCCTGCGGCGCAGCTAGCTTCCAGCTTCATGCCTGGCCTGTCAACGCTGTGCGTTCTTAGGCGGGGCGTGCTGTGGATTTTGAGAAGGCACCATGTTTGGGCTTGGAACACCAACTTGAACTTGCAAGCGAAGTAAACGCGAGGGAAATAAATTAAATTCCCCGAAGATGATTTCACCGCTGGCCCCCACACAGTGTGGCGATCGTGACATTAAATGTGTCTGGTGCTCTTGCTCAAAATAATAATGAAGCAAAAAGTAGGTGGTTTTTCCAAGTTATATTTAAATAAACATTATTTGCAGGACAAAATATCTCGGCTTGCTTACTCGGCCATTAGGCTGAGCATGAATCTAGAGAGCTGCTGCATCTCTGTGTAGCTTTGCTTGTGTGTTTGGCTGGGAAAAATAAAAAAATAATTGTTGCGAGAGCGATACGATATTGCTCTCTCTTCAGCTGAATATTTATCGGCCGAGAGTCAGCTGGCATGCAGATGTGATATATTTGGTTTAGTTCATAACCAGAATTAGTTTGATCGTGTTAAGTAGCGAGTCTGTTATGTTGCCATTTTGCCAGCTAGATATCTAGATATCAACAAGCACCTATGTACTGCAACCAGCTCTTTTTGTTGTTTGGAGTTCAGCTAAGTTTCTTCACTTCTCAGTCTGGCAGGTGGGGGTGACTCGTCTCAGCTAAATGTAGTTTGTTGTCAGTAAACACAAAGAGATATTAGCTTGGTAGCAAGCTTACTAGTGAATATATTTGGCTTATGGCCTGAATTCTGTTAACACAGTAATTGTTGCCGGTTTAGTTAACTGCCAACTTGCTCTACTGGAGTTCCACTAATGTTAAAGTCAATGTAGACTTAAGTCAATAGCAACTATTTTAGAGCTTTATGGTTTAAGTGTATATATAATATAACTTAACGAGCACAAGCAATGTAAAATTTCAGTTTAAGGAAGTGAAATTTGGTATGGGTTAAAACCGAGAATCCAGTCTGGAATAATAGAGACAAAAGAGATTTGTAGTTGGCTCCACCATTGGCAGATCAACTAACGGCGTTTTAAAAATACAAAATTGTTGAATGTTCACATATTTTTGAGAATATTCCCAAGGTTTTTTTTTTTTTTTTTGAGCCAAATTCCTGTTTTATTTACTGCTGCAGTTTATTCTTTAGAAAGTTTTGCAACCAACAGGTCTTCATTAAGCCCATATGTTTCCAACAGCACTTGCATTGTGACATAGCGTCTAAAGCCAAAGTCTAAACAGTGTGGAATTGTTATATAACGGGTTATGGTGTGTGTGGAATGTGATAGAAAGCACTTGTACGATGCAGACAGTAGTGCTCCTCCTGGTGGAGCGGCTGGGTAGTGCAGCTGCATTTGTTCCGAAGCTCATCTGAGTTTTGTGAGGGAGAATTTGCAAGGACACCCACAGGGAAGCTCTAGGGTGGGAATCAGGCCGAGTTTAAAAAAATTTAGCCACAGGATTGACAGCCAGGAGATTAAGTGTCCTGTTTATATAAGCTCTGTCTTGGCAAAGATATCTGTAGTTTTGGGTTAGAGAGAACTGCCTGTTGTTCATACCTAGAGAAGTTACCCCTGTTGTACCACCCCCCTCAGAACCATCCCCCCCCCCCCCCCAGCTGAATGTAGCTATGTTTTGCTTTGTGATTAAGTAGGTTGTTCTTATTATGCTGCATTAAGAGCCTGGGTTAATTTTATTTTCCTTCAGGCAATTAGCTTCCTGTAGCAACGCAATATATACATACACGCACACACACACACACAAACACATGTGCATGCATGCACACACCCACACAAACACACGTGCACATGTACACACACACTCACACAGGCGTGCACACTCATACTCACACAAACCTACTCTGTGGTTGTCAGTGGAGCGGAGTGGAGTGGGGTGGAGCGCATTAGCCCGCCTATTCCCTGTCCCGTGTCCCATTTCCTCTCGTAAATGCTGGTTCCCACATGCCTTTTGACCTTTTTAAACGGGGCCTGCTGCAGTGTGTTAGGGTCGGCCGTTAGAGTTTATGGCCTCCCACCCTGTCCGTGCCTAACGCTCTCTAATGCTCTCCTCCCCGGCTAGCTGAGAGCTCTTCCTGCACACTGAGAGCCAACCCTCTGCTCTCCCCATCCTTCCCCCTTCCCCTTAGCATATTTCAGCCCTAACCTCATGATGTTCTGGCAGGTTTGAACCGCGCAGGTCTATGGTTAAACGGCACCTGGGCTGTGTTTCTATTTTAAGATTTAGCCAAGGGTAAGTTGAACGGTCGGGTGTAACCATCAAGTCTTTATAGAATTTTTTTTAAAGAAAAACGTGAATTTATTTCAGGCTCAGAGAAGGCATATACATTTAGCAATATCTATCCCTTGTAATCACAGCATATATGACTGGTGCATGTATGTTCGCAGAGAACAGCAATTCAAGTGGGTCTTCTCTGGGTATTTGAGGGCCGTTTTAAAGATCAGGGAAGTGGGAACACTGAAATCAGTCTCTTGCCTGTGATGGGTTGCAGTGATGCGGGTTATGTGGAGAGCTTTTACCCCTCGTCTCCCATCTGTCTGTTTGCAGTTAGGTGACGCCCACTTTGGTGTTAAAAAAGGGGGGACAGGAGTGGTTCTTGGATGTTGAATCCCATTCCTGGTGCTCGTTCTAAAATGTGCTTTCCAACGGGATAATCTTAGTTTAGTTTAGTTTACAGGCATTTACCAGACCCTCTTATCCAGAGCGACTTACATTGTATCCATTTATACAGCTGGATGTATACTGGAGCAATGCAGGTCTAGTACCTTGCTCAAGGGTACAACGGCAGTGTCCTACCGGGGAATCGAACCTGCGACCTTTAGGTTACAAGACCAACTCCTTAGCCATCATACTACACTGCCGCCTCATATTCTGCGCTACTCTGAGGGGCTTGGCTGATGTGAGCTGTTGAGAATGTTTTTCTAAAGACATGGATATGAAAAAATCCTTTCAGTTAATTTCCTTCATGCTGGGCATATGTGCTATTTAATACTGCTGTCAGCTCAATGAAACATTTTATCCCGAGACACTTTTTATTGAAATAAACTGAGAGCGGCTCAGCTCAGCTGTGTTGGGCAGCACCCAAGACTGTCATAAAAACTGCCTCAAGTCTCCTGCTCTTAGTCTTGCTATCTGCATAAAGACACATTAGAATCTGAAGCAAAATGCACTCAACTGACAGTCCCTCTACGGGAGACTATCCAGATGCATCCATTTCTACCCACTAGTCAGAAACGACGGTGGCAATACACTTTTGTCCAAAAATCTTACATAAATAAGACCTTTTACTCGAAGTTGCCTGCTTTTTTCCACATTTTAAAATTCATTGTGATTTCTGCTATTGTATTACACTGGCCAGTCATTTTAAGGATGTTTTACTGCAATAACAATACACTGTATTGTCAGTTCCACTACTACTACACACACACACACACACACACACATGCAATCATGCATACACACACATGCATGTACAAACAGACACACACACACAAATCCTTGCACGCACACATTGACGCACTTACATTTGCATGCCCACGCAGACCAGCTCAGGTACTCACGCACACAGTGGCACAGTGGATTCAGTGCATGTCCATACTCCATGGGTCTCACAGTGTGGGCATAGAGTTCCCCAGCCTGTGCAGGCCGTGCCAGGGGCTCTGGGATTCTGAGGTTCTCTTGGCCCGCCAGCGTTATGCAGATTGAACGAGGAGAACTGCCTTCGGTGATAAACCGCTGGCCCTTCTGAGAGGCACACTTGTTCCCGTCTGACTGGCTGGGCCACGGGGCATAAACTGCTTTCCAACCACACTGCTGGAAGGAGACCTGCTAAAATTAAATAGTCCCTTTCTTGCTCTCCGTCTCCCTCTCTCTCTCTCTCTCTCTCTCTCTCCAACTCTTACTTCCTCTCTCTTTTGCACCTTCTCCCTGGAATTCTCTGTCTTCTTAGTCTGCGTAGATTTTATGACCCTTAACTACATTTTTACTGCAAAGATAATTGTTTTTGAAACCATTTTCAGATGCAGTAAACACAGCAGGAGTCACAGTCAGTTGTTTGCAATTTTATAACGGGGCAAGAAAAAGCCTAGCAGAGAAAAATGGTGGACAGAACTGGGTGCTGTGGCGGCTCAATAAAAGCTAGGGCAAGGAGTGAGTTCAGCTGTTGTGAGCTGACGCAGGGCTGGGAGCTATATGGGCATATTGTGCATGAATGCTGTTACTGGCATCCGTTGCGTTTTGAATGTTTGATTCCCAGGAGGAAGTGTGGAAGTGGTGTGAAAGGGAAGTCATCTCCATGTAACCTCTTTCTCTCTCTCATCCCTTTTCCCCCTTTGTCTCACTCTTTCCCCCATTCTCAGTTTCCTTCAATTGAAATATGAATTTAAACGTTCTTCATTTTCTTGATGGGAGAACTTGTGTGCTACAGCATTAAAACATAGATGACTTTAACAACACTGCCACTCGCACATTCAAGAGAAAAAAGTGTGCAACTCTCCTTCCTCACCCACTCCTTTACACAGATAGCCACGTCCAGTTTTGACCAAGAGAACACACAAATCGAGCACAAATTAGCCCTCTGTGTTTTGTGATTTCGGATAATATTGCATGGATAAGGTAAATTTAAAACCACTGTTGTTTTGCTCAGCTAGTTTTGCATCTGTTATAAATGGGCTGCCTGTGCCTTCTTGGTGATAGTGTGATAGTGCACTCTGTATAAGTGAATATAATGTGATATTTAGCCCACACCCGCTATAGCAGACAGGGATGTGTTGGACAGCTACCTCTATCATGCTGTAGCCTCTTCACCTAGAAGCATTTTTATTTTTACTGGTTCTCCCTCTCTCCCTCTGCTTCTGTCTCTCAGGGGGGCAGTGCCCGTGGTGACGGGTCTACCCCGCTGGGCCCCATGAGGCCGGGCACGCTGGAGCGGGGCGACGTGTTCCTGCTGGAGGAGGACACGGACCTGGCCGAGCCGAACCTCCCGGCCCCCGGCCGCAAGAAACGCCCGCGTCCCAAGCCCAGCTCCGCCTCCAAGCTCCGGGAGGAGAACATCACCGCCGACAAGACCAAGCCCGGCGGCGGGGCCCGGCGGCCCTTTCCCGGCAAACCCTCCGATGACATCATCGACCTAGACTCCGCCTCCAACCCCTCCCGGGGCCTGAAGAAAACCCCTGTGGGCGGGAAGACCCCACCCGAGCCTTCCTCGCCCACCAGCGCCTTGCCCCGCCCCCAGCATCCTGACTCCAACCGGCTGAGGGAGGACGAGGTTCCTCCCTCGACCTCGCCCCCCTCCCCCGTCGACGCCGCCCGGTCCGGGTCGGAAACGGAGACCGTCACGGTGGGGCAGGACCTGGCCACGCCCACGCAGCTCAGCAGCAGGCCGCCGGCGGCGGGCACGCCCTCGGGCACAGCCAAGGCCCCCCCCAGAGACGGTGACATCGTCCGAGGCTCCGACAACAAGATGTACAGGGTCCTAAAAGGCCCCCCAGGGCCAACGGGGCCCTTCGGGAAGCCAGTGAGTCTCTTCCTCTCTCCTTCCTCTGCTGCCATCCTGTTGACATTCACATTTCTATTTAGGCATTACACAGATGCTTGCTTAATAGTGAACCGAACGTATGAACCAAATGAATGCAACGAGTGGATAAAGGTTTATGCTGACTATGCTGCACAGGAGGTTAAGACTCACAAAAGCATATTTCATGCGTAGGAAACACTTTCACATGAAAATTTTGCAGGTGTGAAATGCTTTTCCTGGTTTGTTGCAGAAGATGCAGACTTCCCCATGCCTTCCAGTGTAGGCTTCCATCGTTTTGTGCTTATGATAAAAAAAGGTTAGCTTTGCTCTTTGAATAGACAGGTCATCTATTAGAGTGGTAGTGGTAAGCTCCCCTCCCTCAGACAGAGAGACCCAGGGTGCTAGCAGTATGTAGGCTGGGACTCTGAGCCCAGGTGGCAGACCAAAGTACAGCGAGAGAGAGAGAGAGAGAGGCTGCTGTCACACCCTGGCCAGTTAAAGTGCATTTCCCCACTGTTTTGAACAGTTCAGCGCCTGACTAGGGATAAATATCACACCTGGAATCAACTCCTGCCCTTTGTTTGCTTTCTTGTGCATGCACTAATGATGCACCAACACACAGCTGGCCAAGAGCAGCCAAGTGTCCAATTACTTTTGATCCCATAAAATGGGGGAACTATGTCTAAAGAGGGCTGTAATTCTAACACGTATCACCAAATATAGGTGAGGTGTAAATACCCTCAATTTAAAGCTGACAGTCTACCCTAACACTATATTCAATGTTTAATTTCCAACAGGCTAGAGTTTCAGGGCCAAAATAATCAAAGTAGTGTCACTGTCTAAATACCTACGGACTGCACTGTACATTAATACGTACGTATATACGTATATATATATATATAAAATATGTGTGTTCATCTGGGGAGAGGTTGTTCGTGAAGGGGGACTCCCTGGCTGTCTCCAGCGTTTCTCGGGGGTAGTGAAGAGCTGTTGTTGTGCGGGGGGTGGGACTCTGGGATGCGGCAGCACCCCGCGCTCCTCTCCTTCCCCCCTGAAAAGGACTCTGTTCACGGGGGCCCACGCGTCCGGCATCCAAGGAATTTATTTTCTCTCTCGGCGGCAGTAAATTTGCGCCGTTTAGAGACTGACAGCGAACCGCCCCCGCCCCCCACCCCCCCCGTGCTGATGTCACGCAGCTGTGTCATGAGGTCACGCCGGTGGCCCTGTGCTGGATTTGTCATTAATGACTTGACCTCTGGCCCAGGATTTCAATGCAGGTGCTAGTTTCGCGACTTCAAGAATCGCCAAAATCGATTGGTTAAAAAAATGTCTTTATTATTTTTTTATTTATTTTATTTTTTTTATTTATTTGCAAGTCAAAAGCCTTGGATTGCCATTTGGTGGAATCCAAGACGATATATACACAAAAAAATTTAGTTTAGTTCTTTAGTTCTGTCAAATTGTGATTTATTTTTTATTGGTTAGCGGTTTAAAGAATGACTGCACACAGTAAGAAGGAATGCAGGTTTTAAGATGACTTATACTACTAACCCTGCGGTTTCATCTATGCAATAAACAGAGTCATCAAAGGAAAGATTTACACATCTAGCAAAATTACAGGCTAGCATGTCTGTATTTTAAAGTCCAGAACATTAATGGGCTTCACTCCCGAGGTAGATTATGAGCTGTCGTGTAGTGATGGCATGGTGTTTTGCCTTTAGGTTATGTGCAGCCTGGTTACCATAGCATTTAAGTACTCTTTTCATGTGCATTAGCTTAGCAGTAGAGATGCCTTGCAATGCCTTCATCGGCCTTATATGGAGGTCCATTTCATTTAAGTCACAAGGAGCATTGTAGAAATTGTCTTTGGATTAAATTCTGTTGTTCCAATAATAAGAATTGTGTCTGCTGATGATCATTTCAATTTATCTGATCAGCAAAGTAAGCAACAGTATGTTCAACAGATGTGGAATTTCAGTACTTGCGTTTGGATTTTGACACAAAAGCTGCATAATTAGTTTTTCATTGTTTTGTTTTTATGACTACATGATAACCATTAGGGTGGTGATGTCATTAAAATCCTACATAGCATTGCTGGAAAGTTATCATGCAATGTGCAGAACTGTTTCCAGAACTTTGGGGAATAATCTTGTCATATAATCATCACGTTATCTGACAACCAAACCAAAATCAATCCGGTATGTTCCTCAAATTTTCTGAAAATGTTTTCTTGCATGCTCTTAGGTTGTTTACCCTTTTTTTGAATTTACATTTGTATATCTTTCTTTTCCTCCCCCCCCCCCCAGGGCTGTCCCGGGCCGAGAGGCTATGCTGGATATAAAGGTGACAAGGTAAAGGACTGGTGTAACTCGGCGGGTTTGTTGGTTTGCTGGCAGGAGTAGATTTACGGCGGAGTGGCCCGTGGTCATGCAGCGGTGCCGTCTTTTTTTACGACCCCCATCCGCGAAAAAAAAAAACCCCCGGTATCTTTGATCTTCGTCGCTGTAAATTCAGCCGGCGCGGAGTCCGCTTGGAGTCTGCGCCGTCGGCGCTGCAGATGTTTGTCCACAGACCCAGCCGCTCCTCCGTCCGTCCTCCAGATGAGGAGGTGACGTTTGAGGAAAAGTTTGATTTTGATCAAAAAAGCAATCGGCACAATGAGACGGTTCGAGAACATTTTCACAAGGAATTTTGTGTTTATTGTTTAGAAAAACATCTGGTGGCTGCTGTGGTCTGTGAGATTCAACCATGCGAATCTTGAGTTTGGAGTTACCGACGAGGTGGATTCACCCATGCAACTCGTAGCTGTTTGTTTTGGAAACAGCATTTGATTTGTTAACCCTGGTTTCAGTTTGAATGTGTCTGAACATGCAATTCTTTCAGGAAACTCTCCAGTCTCACCTCTGCTGCTCAGTTTTGATCTAAACTGGGCTTCAATATGGATTTCCAATAGCATTTTATGAATCGCACCAGTCTGTTTGTGGTTTTTGTGGTGATCTGTTATCCATGTCCACAGCGACCATGCAGATTTTAAAAAGGCACGCAAGGATTATGGTTGGCACATTCTGTTAAGGCACTGTACTAGTGTATGGATGGGCCCCGTGGTCTGTTATCCCTTCCCACTGTGTCCGGCAGACCTGTGGGCTGGTGTGTAGTTGGCCGCAGTGTCACCCACACAGGAAGGGCTTTATTTAAGCAGGACGTTCGTGTCTGTAGTCTGGCCTGGGCCCACAGTCCTGCATGAACTGTCCTCCTCAGGCTTAACTGTGTAGAAACTTAACAGCCGGACTGCACAGAGAAAAGAAGCAGAGGACTTACAGTACATCACGTTTGTTATTGAGTCTCTTGTATTCCTAATTGGCCAAGGTGGTTGCAGCGGCATTTAGGCATACTGAATAGCCATGAAATCGTTGTAAAAAAGGCATGTGCTTGAAGCTCAAATGGTGCCAACTGTTTTTTTTTTTGTGGTCCTCAGGGTTCCAGGGGGCCGGTGGGTCGGGACGGGCCCAGGGGCAGGCCGGGACCCCTTGGCCCACAAGGGCTGCCAACGTTCTACCTGTGGAGGAACACCCTGGAGGACTGGGCTGCCTTTAGGGTGAGTAAGCGTCCCAAACTTATTACTATTATTATTTTTTTTTAATTTCTGTTAACCTGGTTGCATCCCTCTCCGATGGCAGCTGGTGACCCTAGGCCTTCCTGTGAGCAGCCAATGGGGCGCTCTTGGAGCGATTGCAGTTCTCGCAGTCCCAAGGCCGCCCCTACACCTCTGGGACAAAGTGAGCTGTGTGGGCACCCACTCGTAGCTGGCTGATGACGTAACTGCTTTCAAAACTATCTAATGGAGCAGCTCAGTAGACCGTGGTTTTTGTTGGGCTCATTTTGACTGAAATGTCAGAGTAAATGTTTCTTTTTCTCTACCCTCACAGTGAGAGGCGGTACACTGTACAGCGCATTTACACCCGTTGACTTCAGTTCCTTTGCCTTTCTCATTCGCGGTCTATCGCTGCTGGACTCACCCAGAATGCATTGCAATGAATGGCAGCTGTGTAGCTGGGTGGAGGGGGGTGGGGGGGGGGGCGGCTCAGCCAGCACACACACCACCCCGTCACTCAGCCTATTACCTTACCTGGGCCAGTGATTCAGGGGCGATTTTGGGGGAGATCCAGCCCTCCCAGCAGGTCTGAGACGGGCCCAAGCTGGAGCGGCACGTGTCCTGAGCGGGAGGCCGTGCCAAAACAAGCGTCCCGTAGAGCAGAGTGGCGCTGGGGCGAGGCGGTGGTGGTCTACCTCGAGTGTGTCAGCATGTCAAAAACCGTAACCCCCCCCTCCCCCCGCACTTCCACAGCAAGCAACCCAAGCTTTCCACACCCCTTATCTCCCCCAAATGGGGGGAGGAAAGAGCTCCCTGTCACTTTTTGGGGGATGTGTTTTATATTGCAAGCTTGCTGAAGATTTAGGCAGATTTATTTTAGTTAAAAAGTCTGTTTGGAAAGAAATGGTGACAGGTGAGCACGTTCTGAAGCACATTTGAAATAAAACCACTTACGGTGCAGTTGGCATTTTGAGAAGCAGTGCGTGTTGGAAATCACAGCCGTTACATAGGTCAAGTCAGAATGCCATGGTGCTCTTATTAGAATTATCTGAATTTTCCTGTTTATCGGTATTGTCAACTCTTGCTGTTAGTAAAAAAAAAAAAAAAGACAAATGTTTTTTTTAATTTATATTTTAACTGAACCACACTTAATTACAAATGCACCGTCATCGCTTTGTATTACATTACATTACATTACAGGCATTTAGCGGACACTCTTATCCAGAGCGACTTACATAACCTTTTTTTGTGTAACATAGCATTTTTTGTATTGTATCCTTTTATACAGCTGGATATGTACTGAAGCAATTCAGGTTAAGTACCATGTTCAAGGGTACAGCAGCAGTGTCCTACCCGAGGAATCGAACCTGTGACCTTTCAGTCACAAACCCAGTTCCTTACCCACTGTGCTACACTGCTGCCATTTTAGTGCCTTATATCATTACTCATCAATGGACAGTACTAATATAGAGATGTAGAAAAGGAAGTTTCTTGTAACCGTTTTTGGCTGGACTGCAATAGTGGGGCCAGCCCAACTAATGCGAATGTCTGTGACTGAGTGAGTGATGAAGTCACACCATTGGTCGGCCAGATAACGTGTGTTAGGTCCAGCCATATACTAGATTTTTGGGGCGACATAGCTCAGGAGGTAAGAGCGGTTGTCTGGCAGTCGGAGGGTTGCCGGTTCGAGCCCCGCCCTGGGCGTGTCGAAGTGTCCCTGAGCAAGACACCTAACCCGTAAATGCTCTGGTGAATGAGAGGCATCAGTTGTAAAGCGCTTTGGATAAAAGCGCTATATAAATGCGGCCCATTTACCATTTAGGTTTTGACCTGGTCTTGTTGGCCATGATATGGGACGTCTCGGCGAACGCGAGACGGTTGGCAGCGCCAGGCTGTGCCCGTCCTCCTGGAGGCCGTTGGCTGTTTAACTGCCGTTCTGCGACTCTGGTGGCCTGGCGGTGGGCGGGGGGCACCTGGGCTGGCAGTCAAAGCTCCCCCTCAGGAGGAGGCCGTGGGTGGGGAAGCAGCCGATGCCCATGAGCGCGTCGGTCGCGCCACACCGAACGCCAGGCAGTCGCTCCGTATAACCACGGTCTGTCTGCTTTGCAAATATCTGTTTATTTACTCAATCTTCATGAATTCAGCCTTTTTAGTGCATTTGTTTTTTGTTTTTTTAAATACGTTTCGGTACATAGACGAACACTCTGGTTTTTCATTGTGCCCAAGTCATTAGTCACCTAATTGGACAGAATTTTTTATTTGCTTTGCTGTGGTTTGAGTTGGATGAGTGCATAGCACCTACATTGGTTCTGTAATAAAGAGCTATACAGAATTAATAAACATTAATAAAGGGATTGGTCATTTCTAATGTTAATTATATTGTAATCTTGGTACTTATATTGTGCATATTTATATTGGTAACCTCTATGCTGACAGTGATTGGTTTATATTGCTTCCAGGCACCCTGTGAGGATGCAGGAAGTAGTATTCATTACTCCCAGTATTCTTTTGTAAGTGGGGTGACATCACAAGCTGTGGTAGGAATGGGACTTGGTGTAGCCAGACTGCTTTCTTAGCCCATCTCTCTCTGATTGGATTTGTATCCTGTTGGCTTTGGGTCCAGTCAGCCCCTCCACAGTGCATGTGTGTAAGCCAGAAATGAAGGAGGCAGTGAACCAGGCAAAACACAACGAGGAATCTCTTCTGTCACGCCCCTTTTAAAGTGTGCTCACAGAAGCTTGATCCTAAGTTATCAAGGGTCACAAAAGCAAGTCCATAGAGTGTGAGTTAGGCTTCTGTGGGTGCCAAATGCCTATACAAGGATTGTAATGGAAAACATGGAGAAGTTGTTGTCCATGTATCAGGTATACTTTGCATTTACAGAAAAACATTTGCAAAACTGACGAAGATGCTGTTTGTTACTAAGTAATGTAGATACGATGCAAAAAATAATTTTCAGCATTCTTATTTGTGTGCTGTCCTATTGAAAAAGCTCTGTATACCTGGCAGCAGGCTGGTGTATCTTAGCAACCGGATGGGTTTATTACAAGCAGGCTTGTTGAGCATCATACTTGCTTGTCATCACTTCACTTCGGATGGATGTGTGTGTTTAGAATTCAGATGTAACATTCGGGTCTTTCTCAGCCTCCATCTTGGTTTGGGTACATCGGACACTGATGTGTTTGTGTGCATTGTGCTTGCATGCGTCTGCACACGCGTGTGCATGTACTGCACACTGCCCTGAGACCTGGCTCTGTTTCTCTCTTACAGCGAACCTCCATCTTCCAGCTGCTGCAAGCGGGCTGGCCTGTAAGTACAACGGTGCTCTGGGATACCAGACGGAGGGGCAGGCGGGGTGAAGGGGATAGACATTTTTTTTTGGGAGGGTGCGGTCAGCATAGACACTTGTCTCAGGAATGGTGGGGTTTTTTTGGGGTGTGGTCAGGATAGACAGGTGTCTCAGAATGTGAGAGATGTTCAGGGCATGGCCAGCATAAGGATTTTGGGAGTCTCAGGCGTCTTCTGACTGCGGTCTCTATGTGAGCTTGCAGAGAGAACAGGGACCTCCTGGACCAGTGGGAGCCCCAGGAAAGCCAGGCCTGCCTGTGAGTATATGTTATAAATGGAAATGTATGTGCACCAACATAAATGTGCAACAGACAGGTGGTTATCATCCCTTGCATTTTGATGCTGTTCACCGAAGTCTGGTTGTGGATGCTTTGCTGACTCTCCGTGCTTTTGTCGCAGGGGCTGCAGGGGGAACCTGGAGACAGAGGGCCGCCCGGGCGTGTGGGGGACATGGTAACTATCTCTCTGTCAGTCAGTCATTCAGTCCGTCAACCAATCAGTCAGTAGATTTATTTCATAATGCCATTTACAAAGGGGTTATCATACACCATTTAAACCTGGATGTTTTCCACCCTACCTGCCTGTAGAAGAATGCGTTTGAGTTCATTTCAGTTCAGTTCAGTGCAGTTCAGTCGATTTTAATTGTCCCCAAAGGGCAATTTGTGGGCTGTATTAAATGCTCTTATTAATTTTGAAACCAAAGGCAAATTTCCACATTACATGGATAATAAAGTTTCTTATTATTATTAAATTAGTAAAGTTCAACTCAGCAAAATGTCAGTATATAGCCATTCAATGAGTGCTTCTGAAGCGACTCGGGTTTGAGGTGATACTGGGCGTAATCCAGAGGTAGAATTTCTTCTGCTCTGCAGGCTTCCTCAGTATCTGCTGTGAGGGAGAGCCTAAAATATATCTGAATGTTTCTTTTCTATGTAATTAGCAACTTATTTAGCAGCATTGCTGTATTTAGGTTGCTCACTGTTCTAAATTTGTGTGAGGAGAGTCTACATTTATTCTCATTCATCCTTCTGTGAACTCTTATAATAATAATAATAATAATACAGCTGGATATTTAGGTTTTTAACAAATGCTGTAGGCATGCTGTGCACTGAAATCTGCAAACAATTTTGTGAATATACTGCTTTGTGGGGTGCTATAATGGAAATAACTTTTTTTCGTCAGAAGTCACAATTTATCCTCTAGACATTTAAAAGATCTATTCTCACAGTGTCAAATCTTGACTTCCTTTATCACTTGAAAGTGGCTGCCATAGTCCCCTGTCCTGCGCTGGGGTAAGAGGCAGTGCACTAAAATAACTAATTCTTCTGGATTAACAGCCTGTAAAACACAAAGAGGCTCTTTGCTGTCGCTGCCCCCCACCCCCAGCCCCACCCACACCCACTTTCCACCGCACATCAAGGAGAACACACAGAGCTGTGTGCAGCTAACCAATAAGTTGTGAGGTTGAGGGTCTTTTTGCCTGAGATAGGGAGGTGGACTGCATTTACATCTGAGACTATGAACACTGTGTTCAGTGCTGCAGCTGACCTCGGGGGAGTGGGGGGAAGGGGGTGGGGAGAGTGCATTGTTGCCAAATTCTGACATGCTAGGACCCAGTGATGGAAGTGCAGCATGTGCACCCCTGTTCCTACCCCTACCCCAACCCCCACCCCCCCCCCCCCCTTCCTCCAACTCCCGCAGGAGGGAAATACAGTCTGACCAAAGGCCCAGGCACGGGTCTTGTTTTCCATGTGCAGAGGCCCTGTCCTGTCATGAACTACGTTTTTTTAAAAATATGTTCAAATAGGCACGTGTGTGTATTTGTTTAGCTGTTCCATTCACTCATTCTTTGACAGCTAGCATTAAACACCTGTACCTAAAACCTTTTGTGCTACTTATACAGCTTCATTTTCCATTGCTTCATATTTTAACAAATCCAGGTTTGATGATTAACTTTTACGAAAGTATATATTGCATTAGGTGAGCGTGCAATCTGCCTTTGCAAAACTGCAAGATTAATATTGATGAGGTAGACATCATCTTCATAAAAGCAATCACAGTTCCAGACTTCTGTATCGGTACACATTCATAATTTATACTTCCCTAATTTCTGCTAAATGTGCTGAATTGGGGGATACAGAGGGTACCCCTACTCGGACGCTGGCAAACCTGAAACCTTATCCTCTGAAAAAATATATATTGTGTTATGTTTGAATTTCAGGGTGACCCAGGGCCAAAGGGTGTGGCAGGCAGGAAGGGAAGAAACGGGCAAGATGGGGAACCTGGACAAGATGGGCAGCCAGGTCTCCAGGGGCACCCAGGGCCAAAGGTGAGGGCAAAGGGCAAAGGTCAAAACCCAACTTCCTGTCAAGGAATTATTCTTCCTGTCATTGGGGATTTGTCTCATTATCCTACAGAAGTTGCCAAAGAAAACCGCTTCAACTGGTCAGTATTGCTCACTCCTTAAAGAATCACATTTTTCTCAAGTGTGATTTGAGATTCAGAAGGGTTTGATTCTTGTGGTTTTGACCATGTACAGTGGAAATTCTAGTTCATATAAATGTATGAGGCCTTCTTTAAGAGGCTGTGCAATCAATTTTTTTGCATCGAAAGTGTTCCTTAAACCACCAATTTATAAACAGAAAAATAGTATAATTATCTTTTAAATTTGGTGAAATATGTCATTTATGAACAAAAGACCCGGTGGTTGAATGTGATGTTTCCTGTTTTGTTATGAATATTATATATTATATATTTCAAGATTGGCAGTCCACTAAATGGCCACACTTCTGATTAAATAAAATTCTAATGCTTTGTTATTTACATAAACAAAATGGTCTCTAAAAGATCCAAACCAAATCCCCCAGTAGGAAGTATAATAACCAAGCTGTTTTCAGGTAAATAAATAAATAAACTAATTTTAACCATAAACTAAATAAAATGGGCATAATGTCATAATACTTTCTCTTTGGGTATTTCTGTATGATATAACAATTATAAATTATGATTCTGTCACACTGAAATAAGTGTGAATTTGAGAAAGTCCAATTGGAAAGAATTTGGTAAACTAATATTGCCCCCCTCCGTTGGTGTTCCAGGGACCTCAAGGATTCAAAGGAGAGTCGGCCCACCGAGGCGAAAAAGGGGATGAGGTAAGGCGGTGTCTTTTCTGTGTGACACCAAGAGGGGGCAGCAGAGAGCACAGTCCTGCAGGTGAAATCCAGTACTCCCTTGGATAAAGATTCTGCAGCACCGGTTCTGTAGAGCTCCAGGTTCTGCTGGGTTTGTTGTTAGTAGCCTACTGTTCAACACTTAGTTGACCAATTAAAGCAGTGGTGGCAGTGTTGCATATTGCTTTGGGAACTGCCGGACTTGCTACCCCAAGGTTGTGAGTTCGATTTCCAGGAGCGGTGCAGATATCCTTGTACAGCCTAACCTTGAACAAGGTACTTAACCTGAACTGCTTCAGTACATATCCAGCTGTGCTGTATGAGTGGGTTGTATGTGAAAGAATTAAAGCTGCGTAAGACACTCCGGATAAGAGCTTCTGCTAAAGCACTTAGTGTAAATTTACAAAACATGGACCAGAGGAACCTGTGGTGCCCTAGACTAGAAGTTCCCAAAGCCCTTCTAAAATGACTCCCCTCCATCTTGGGACACCTCATCTGTGTAAATGATTTAAACTTGTGATACCTGTGTGTAACATCCACGTTATACCACAGTGTTTTTAACAGGCAAGTACTGTACATGGAAACATGCCCAAATCCTCACAGTATATCACATGTCTATATAAGATGTCACTCTTTCGTACATTATAAATCAGGGCTTCCCAGACCTGTTCCTGGACATCTACTGTCCCGTAGGTTTTCACACCAACCAAAAACAGCACACCTCATTCAACACCTAATTAGTAGAATCAGGTGTGCCAAATTAGAGTTGATCTGAAAACTTTGAGGATGATAGATTTTTGGGAACAGGGTTAGGTAGCCTTGGTGTAAATATTGAATAATTTTTGGTGCAATTTGTGAGCGGGTACAGTTGGGTACAATCGCACAGTCAGCGTGGACGTCCCTGGCGGCACCCAGCCGAACTGCGGCTCTGTGCGTCAGCGCTCGCTCCACAGGTGGGCCCCCTGGAAGGACTAGGGCCCTTCAGACTGATAAGAAGGTCAGGGGTCAAGGGTGGCATTTTTTTTTAAAAGCTCCTGTCTCTTACCCGCTATCTCAGACCAAGCCGCCGCTTCGCTTTCTCTCAGAGAGTCGCGTAGACCCGCCGCCAAGAGGCCATCGGCTTTTCTTCTTTCTTACTTTCAGAGCAGAAGTAAAGGCTCTGTGGATTATGGTAAAAAATGTTAAACCACAAAGCGAGTCCAAGCCTGAGGCCCCGAGCAGCGATGGCGGATAAAGAGCGACAAGCCCCTCAGCTTTTTTCCAGGGTCCAGGGGTCGACGTTTACATCGTGCGAAGGAGGGGGGGAGCTGGACGACGTGGACGGCAACTCAAATCTCTAGGAGCTCGTCCTTCTGTGAGGCGGCTTCCGGTGCTCGGTACGGGATCTGGACTGCGCCCGTGCCGAATGTGGCAGGCGGCCCACGGGCGGCGTATCAGCGTGGTGTCACCGAGGAGGAGATGTCGGTCATTGGGCGCCTGTCCATGCACGCTGTCTTCTAAGTCAGGCGTGGTGTCACCCAAGGAGGGAGAGTGTCGGTCATTGGGGTCGCCCCTGTCTCATGCACCAGCGTGTCCTCTAAGCTGTGGAGCGTTCTCCTATTATGCAAGGCCAGTGCAGTTCAGCCGCTGGGTTGCAGGAGAAGAAATGAGCTGCAGCTGGCCGTGCGAACTCCTGTACTCCCCTACAGTTACGGGAGGGCACCGCGCCAATGAGAACAGAGCTGGATATTACATTTCGGGCGGAAAAGTTTATTAAAGGAAGGGGGGACGCGTGACCTGATTGAGTCAGGAACTCAAGGAACACTCGCAGAAAGGCACCCACAACTGTCTGCCATTTTAAAAAAATCTTTGTATGTTAAACATGCCTATGGCTCCTCATGGATCTTGTGCATTTTACGCAAAAAAACTACATCGCTTGTGCCTTTTTCTGTGTATTTTGCATGTGTAATTTTTATTTTGGTGGTAAATATGATGTATTCTGTTTATTTGTCTTGTTTTTTACAGGGCCTCGTTGGCGAAGAGGGCCCTTACGGAGAGCAGGGTGAACTGGGAGAGAGGGTAAATTTGTTATTAGTATCTTCGTCTTTTTAATATTTTCCCTTGCTTCAGTTCAATCCATTTTCAGTTGCTGTGTGTTGTAAGCATGGAAGCTTGACAAGGTGACCCAGAATGTTGGAACACATTGCCCTCTTGTGGTCGCTGAAGGTTGTGCTTAAATTTAAGGGGTGTGTTTGCTCAAGGTTGTTCAGAGTAGTGTTATATCTTTTTTTAGTTTTCATACCATTAACGGCATTAGTACAAACCTACAATTTTGTGATTAGACAGCTTGTCCTTAATCAAGATTTGAAAATAAAATTCAGCTACAATTGCATGCTTCATTTGAGCCAATAAGGGATGTGTGCTTCAGTCAATGTGGTTGGCAGACAACATACAGTAAGAAAACACTGTGAACCAACTGAAGGTGGAAGAATCCTGAAGTTTGGTGCGTCATCCCCCAAAACCTTCCTTGTCATTACATGACAACAAACACTATAGGTTCAGCAGAGGCCAAGGATGTCAGTGTGCATTGTGCAAAGTTTCCGTGGAAACAAGCATCATCACATTCTCATGGTTATCTTTCAGGGTTCTAAAGGGGAGCCAGGTCACCCAGGACCGACTGGCCCACCTGTAAGTAGTGCATCACCTCTGGGTCCAGTCAAGAAGTTGATTTATGCAGTACTGTGGCACGTCGATGAGAATTTAAATGGCATTCACCACAAGGTCTCCTCTGCTCTGTTTTTTTTCTCTCTCAGGGGCCGAAGGGCATCAAAGGAGTGGAGGGACTTCAGGGCCCGCCGGGGCCAGAGGTAAAGCACAGCAGTAAAAACAGTTACACTTCGCACAGGGGTAGCTCCGGAGGTAAGAGCGGCTGTCTGGCAGGCAGTCGGAAGGGTTGCCGGTTCGACATGGCAAGTTCACAAATTCATATTGAGCGTTAAATTGTCTGCTGGTTTTTGGGGTGTTCTCAGCACTAGTGTTTCAATTACGTTTTGATTTACATTTATTGGCTAAGGAATCAGGACACCTTGTCCTCAAGGCCTTGAGTGACAGCGAATTGAAAGGACACCACAAAAACCTGCAGACACTGCGGCCCCCTTGGGATTCAGTTTGACACCCCTGATCTAGAGAAACAGTGGCCCCCATATGGAAGCTAATTCATGGTTTTTCTGGGTCTGTTTTTACCAGGGGGAGCCTGGGCCTGATGGTGACCCAGGACTTCCTGGGCTGATGGTGAGTTTGAGTGAAGAACGGCTGCTTGCATCCTCTCATCCTGTTTATCTTCTCACTGTCAGTCAGGAGGCACTGTGCTCATCCGTTACACAGTTAGCACAAGCAGGCACAGTATGACACAGTTCTGCATGTTATCTGGTTTTATTGTCAAGCTTTCAACGTAATTATCCTTCAAAGGCAAAGTTTCAAAGATTTTCACGACACAGAGTGAACAGAATGAGCTTGAGAATGAATGCTTAAATAAAAAATACCAATAACAGTGAGAGTTGTCAGTATCTTCACATCTCACTGTGTATGTGTGTGTGTGTGTTTCCAACCAGGGAGCTCCAGGCCTGACGGGCGCGGTTGGGGCACAGGGGGTGAATGGATCTCAGGTAAGGCGCCCCCTGCTGGTCACCTGGGGTCAGTGTAGAGAACCCTCTGCCATGGCAGACAGACATAAAGCAGAGTTTACTGCGCGGGATTCAGCCACTACCTACACCAGTGGTGGGCAGCTCCAGTCCCAGAGGGCCAGCGTTTAAGGCAGGTTTTTATTTCCACCAATTAGCCTGGCTCAATTAGCTAATTACCTCTATGCACCAGTGCTGCTTCATTTGTAGATTTAGATCACAGTAAAACGTTTCATGAAGGGACACTGCTGCAACAGGTTTCTGCTGTTATTCACAAGCCTATCAAGAAATCAGTAGATGAAATGTCAGATCACATAGATTACTGAGCTAATGGCATAATTAAGTGCAGATGTTGGTGTGAAATTCGGAAACAAAGTCGAGCTCACAGTTTCGTCCACAACATGGCGCTCCGTACTACACTTCCTACCTCCAGACTCTAGCTGGATCCAGTGCCTTTTGTAAATGCAAAAGTCAGACATTTTGGTTCTGTTCTGTCCCGTTTCAGGGTGATCTCGGACCTGCCGGAACCACTGGCCATAGGGGCCCTCAGGTACTGTGCTTGGTGTTAGCCATAGCCCTTCTGTTAGGTGTGTGTCCGTATCTGTGTTTGTGTGTTTGTCCATGCTTTTATATGCGTGTAAATGTGTTTTCTGTGTATGTGTGTGTGTGTCTGTATTCCTGTATTCATTGTGTGATGAAGCCTGCATTGAGTAGTTGGTTGGAGCTTGTCCTTGCTTGTAATTGCTACCCGAACATAATAAAACCCGACCAGAACTCGTGAATTTGGGTCAGGTCGGGTTCTAATCCTGTCGTTTTGTATCGGGCTCAGTTTGGGTCAAGCTGTTCTTCGTAGCTGGCCATTGTAAGCACAAGCTGGATGCAAAACGAATGCCTCAGAGCAAAAGGTATAGCCATGGGAGTATGAAGGCAGTGAGGCTAGGGAAAGGAAAGTCCAAGGTCTGGACAAACTTTTACTTGGTTTTGATCAAGCTGTAAACAAAAGTGCGCAATGCAAAATAAATGCAAATACTGTGATGCCCAGTGTTGCCAACTTCTGGAAGACAAATAGGCCAAGCAACCCTCACTGTCAAAAACGCGCCGAGGCAAGCAGAAAATAGAGTGATTGCGGACCCAAGCTTGCTTGTGTCCTTGAACAACAGCAACCATAAAAAAATCAGGTCACTTGGTACATTTCCAAACAAACAATCAGATTTTTCAAAACAAGCCCAAAAACCAAAACTTTCCCCTTTTTTCAAGTGAAGGAAAAAACAAACCCAAAGCCAGGTATTATAAGCAGTTTTGGTAATTCTGATGATACCCTGCTTAGGTAAACTACGGTAGACGTGATGAGGGTATACGAAGGGGTATAACAGGCTAGGGTATACCAAGCCTGTCGCCGGGCACCATCCACTGATCCAACCGAAACGTCAGCTGCTTTTTTTCTTCAAACTGAATATCGACCATTCCTCAAACCTGCGTGCACCATCTACTGTACTGACATGCTTCATGAAGTCGGGTTCAAATCGGGCCGGACTTTTAAAATACTGCGACCCGCGAGCTCGGTTTTGGCTCGGGGCGAAAAGAAGTGGGCCCTGGTCAAGCTGAAATTTTTGGGCCCGTTTCGAGCTCTGGTCCTTGTATGATTAGGTGTTGGTATGTGTGTATGCTGTACTGTGTTGTGGGTGCCAGGTGTTTGCTTAATTACTCCATCGCCTTTTTTGTGGTTTAGGGTCCACATGGCCTGGATGGAATACGAGGGCCGCCAGGGCCCCGGGGTCCCCAGGTATGTTACTCTCTCCCTCCCCCAGAATCCCTGCCAATTCCCCACTATACTGTTTTAATAGGTTTCACCCACAGGACTTTTCAAACACACCCTTCCATACTGTATGCTGTGTCCTAATGCCAAGTGTGACTCAATCAAGTCAGGAGGTCAGATGCCATATAACAAGTGTTATTTATGAGCATAAGAGGAAGTGATATCACATGAAACTCATTGAATACCACAGAGCTTGATTAGCACTGTCATGTCGATTAACAAGCGGGAACTGGTGAGCTGCAAACACAGGCGGAAATCCAGAGAAGTCATTGGTTCTTTCTCTGCTTTTTATTTTTTTGACTTGCTTTGTTTAATGATCCATATCAGTAAACAACTCATTGCCTTCCTGTATCCTTTGTATCTTTTGGTCGATGCTGAGTACTGTTTCAGTTTGGCTGCACAATACTGTGGAGGATTTGTACAGATTATCTTATTTGACCATGTGGACAGTTATCTGCCTGTAAGCAGGGCATGTTGGCACCTTAAAGACTAGTTATTGCAGACTTAAATTTAATGCTTATATAAACACAATCAAATTTTAACAGTGCCTCCGAAGTCATCCGCAAATAAAGTAGTTCCACTTTATAGATACGAATGCCTTCCTCAAAGTACTCATGTAAATATACTTATGTTTCAGTATCTTTGCCTTACTCTCAGGAGCGAAGCAAATTACAATTACTTGGGGGGTTTGTAGCTTTTATGTAGATAAAGCTTAATCAGTAAGGATTACATTTATTTCACTAAATTAAACTCATATCATTTTAAATTCTCTTCGAGGATTTGAAGAACAATGGCAGTACCACCCCACTTGAGATTGAGAGGAAGGGGATTTACCTCGGTGGAGTCAAGGATTAATTAGCCAGTTGGTGTGAATGTTAATTAAGCAAAGGCAAATGTCTCTTTCCACATCCCATGTTTGCAGTCGATGAATCACTGCTGGTCTCAGGCCGTGACCTGATCTACAGAGAGAAATAGACCTGGCCAACAGTGCAGCCTCTCCACTGTCAAACCATGAAGGGGCCCAAAAAATGGGCAACAAAGCTGAGAGTTAGAGAGCAAATGACCCCTGGAGGTGGTATCTGTGTAGTAAACATGATGTGTATTCCAGTTGCCTTGCCTTGGCCACTTCCTCATGTCAAAAATCTCTGAGTGCTAGTACAGGTAAGGTAGCCAGTGTCAGGTAAGGTATTTCCATTTGACAGGTGTGTTCTCAAATGGTCTGGGTTTTCTGGATTGTTCCTTAATCCGTTGGTTCCCAAACTGTATGGTGGGACTCAGTGACAGTAGACAGTTGTGAAAGTAGATTACAGGACACGCTTGAGTGAAAATAACTTTGTACAAGCACTAGTGCTGAAATGTTAGGCTGCAAAGAGTGGGTTGGAAAAGCAGAAAATGTATTTGCTTGTAATGTAACTTAGTTGTGCGGACAGAAAGTTTAGAAACCAAGGCTTATATCCGTCCCCGATAGCGTTCTGGAGGGGCTACTTCGAAGAGAGGGCTTACCTCTCCGAAAAGCACGTGTCGCCACGCACGCACCTGGGGTTTGCGGGCGAAGTGCGCCGCCCCCCCCCCCCCGTGCAGGGAGCTCGTTAAACCGACTCCGACATGAAAGCCGAGCCTTTGAATAGCCAGCCCTCTTGCTCCTTCACTGCCCTGTTAAAAATGCCAGCGCAGCGCTCCAGATGTCTGCAACACAGCAGAGGCGCATCACGTGTGCCCGGTGCCCGGGGTCCCAGGCTGAAGGGGGCCCCGCTGCCCTGTCCGCCTGAGGGGCTCAGAGGATGAGGAACGCATGCCATATGATGCCCGGCCTCGTCTCAGGCTGCCTCCCAACGCTGAAGCCATCACCTCTCCTTATTTTACCATCCGAAGGCAGAACCTTCACATTCGATGCGGTCCCAGGCTGAAGGGGGCCCCGTTCTGCTCCCGGGGGGGGGGGGCCCATGGGAGAGGAGCGGCTCAGAGGCATGCAGCTGATCACCGCCATACCGCCATAATGAAACAAGATCGCCCACGGCCTCGTCTGCAGGGCCTTGCGTTCTCCGCGTTAACGAGCTGGAAATGACATCACCTCTCTTATTTTTACCATCTCGTCAAAACGGCAGAAACCTTCTCAACATTTACGAAAATGTCCCAGCTCCTCACGTGCACAGAGCGTATTAGTCAGACTTTTTAACATGTTTGTTGAACCTTTTGGTGTATCTATCGCAGAAATGAAACATACACTGTTCCAAAGCAGTGCCCAATGTCCAGTGTTTCCTCCAGTGTGCTTTTATTCAGCCAGAATGTAGGTAACTTTACCTGCCTTTCCTCACCTGCCTGTATGAAGAAAACGTGGTATTTTAAGTTTCCTCTGGCCGTGTCACATGACCACCAGTGTCACTGGAAAGCATGTGCCATTTAGTGTTGCTGGACTAACGGGAGGCCATAGCCTTGATTCAGTTATCAGCTTTTTTTTCTTTACAAATGGAAACAATGCATCATTTCATTGCCAAAAAACATTTGTCAGGCGTTTTGTTAACGGCTGAGTTCTTAAAAAATGAATGATTGCGATTCGGCATTAAAGGCAAATTTAGATCGAACGCTGGAGTGTTGGATTATGATGTCACACAAAAAGCGCTTTGTCCACATCAGGTCGACAGCTTGCAAGCTTGCATGAGGCCCGAGGCGACAGCAACAGAGGCAAGGCTGGGAGAGCAATACCATGGGCGATGTCTTTCTGCCTGCTTGAGTTTTCAGAAAGAGAAAGTGCATGATGTGAAAATTCTGTGATCCAACTGTGTCTCTGCAGGGGAAGCTCGGGAAGGAGGGTCTCCCTGGTCCAAAAGGAGACCCAGTAAGTCTCCGCAACTCTATACTAACCCTTATTTTTTATTTTTTACAAAAGACTGTAAATTAGGTCGTCACTTAAAGGGGAACATTGTGATGTTAAATGGATCGTCCACTGATAATATTGGAAAAAAATGTCAGTTAAACCATCACCACATTCTAGACTTTGGTCTTCTAGCCTGAAAAAAATATGGGAGCACACCTCTGGCTGATCTGTACAAATCTGTCTCAGTGATGCTTTTAACCACACCCACTCTCGGTCTAGTTGCAACACACAGTCAGTCCAGCGTGTTTCAGATGCCAGTTTGATAAATAAAATAACATAATTAGGGCAAAGTTTCCCTCTAATTAAATGGACGTTATGTGAAGAAACAATTTTTACGATGCTTTAGTTTAATGCATTCTTAATGTTGTGCGTTTGAATCTTAATTGCTTAATAGCACTAATTCTGCGTAATGGGCTCTTCATGCTTGCTGTGTAATGCTTCTCTTTATGCGATTAATTATTGCATAACCACATGAAAGGCATAAATGATATCAGTCCTCCAGATCTTGATCGGTCAGTGTGGCAGTGCGGTAGACCTCTGCGTTTTAAGAACTTGATGGGAGAATAATGAGCAGGTTGCCATTCATTAAGCTGCTCCGAAGGGCACCTTCGCCAAGCAAAGTGAAACCATAAATGTGAGGTGCAGATTGAGTGCCCATTTAGCACTCATGACAAAGTAATTCATCTGTGGTGCGTCGTGAAGGGGGGGGGGGGGGTGAAGAGGTCGGAACATTATGTAAATAACCCGGAGAATCTGTGTAGTGTCTCGCCGGGCGGTGTTTTACAGCATTAGTACTGCTCCACAAACACTCTTTCTCGCTTGCCCGCTCCATAACAATGATCTTATTTATCACCGAAGAACACACAGGACGGTTCTGAAGGATTTTATTTCTGCTGCTTACACGGAAGCCTGAGTTCCGTAAGCAATCTTAATATATCTGTGCCCAAATTAATGTGTTCACCGACCGTTTTATTGATAAATAGCTAAAACCACGAAAATTTAATATGGCTTTCTGTTTTTACGGATTAGCACATTTCGGGGAGAGGTGGAGGCAGGCGGGGAAGTGAACCGTTATATGCTGGAATTCCCAGATGTTTTTCTCTGGTGAACGTAGCCTTGTTTGTCCAGGGGAGCTGCACGACAAAGGACTGTAAGAGCTACCAACATGAACATGGCCACAGATTCTGTAGTTAAACCAGATGGTCTTCTCCTGCCTTCCTTTCTTCCTTTCTACCCACAGGAGGTTCTGGTTATGTGACAGGTGTAAGGCACAGTTTATCTGTACTGTGTTACAGTTCAAGTACAGAACAGATCATCCATTGTCACACCATTGTCCTTGGGCACACCGCTTCAGGAAGAGTCAAAATATCCATAAAATTTCAATGCATAGGGAGACAGAGCTTTAAATATATCATGAATACAGAGTTGAGTATCTGGTGAGTCTAAAGCATCTGTGATAGGGCTAATGTGAGCCATCACTGTCCCATGATAAGCTGAGCTTTTTTCCTCTCTGTTTCTGCTATTCAGGGCCGGCCAGGGCCTGTAGGCCCCAGGGGAGAGCACGGGTTCGAGGGGCCGATGGTGAGTGAAGAATAATCATTGTAGAAATCATCGTACTTTCACTCTTCCTCACCAAGTGACTGTCTTGCTGTACTCACAGATCTGTAAATAAAAAATCTCTTTAAAAATAGGCATGTAATGCATTTACATTTTGCAACTTTGTGTTTGCATCTCTGCTTGTCACAGCTTTCTTTCCAAATGTGCTTTTCAGAGCCTTGAGCGGAAAAGCTTTTCATCAAAACCTTTCACTTAGTTACTCTCACACTCGTTCATTCACTTATTTACTCACTCTCTTGCTCACTCACTGACTTATTCACACACCTATTCACCCACTCACCCCTTCACTAGCTACATTAGCTAATTCACTCAAATACCTGTACATGGTCAGTCTTTTAGTCCGTCACTTATTCACTTGCTTTCTGTAATCCTTTCACCTGTCCAGTCATTTATTCGTTCTCATATTTCACTCTACCTTATTTGAGGTACTCACCTGTTCTGTACCTTGCGAACATTATTTACGGCGTTGGCCAGAATTCAAAATGAGCGTCTGCATCAGGCAATAACTCTGACAGCCAGGATGCAGATGTCTCTGCCTGTTTGGCTACTGACGCCAAGAACACTGCAAACATGCCCAGACTGTAGCACAGCAGAAATAAAGGAAACCCATTGTGTTGCTTTTAAATACGTTTATTTCTCTTTAACCTGCCCAATCGCATCTCAGACACTTACAAATTAGCTAAATGACACATTTTTTCTGGAAATGTGTTGTTACTGGGGTGTGTTTTGATCGTTTTTCTCACTCGATGTTATCCACTTCCTGTCTCTGGTCTTCAGCTCCTCACTTTTTCCCCCACATCTCTGGACTCGATTGCTTCTGCCTGGAGGTCGTCAGTTGCCAGGAACCATGATCCATTCATTGGTTGATGAGTCAGGCAAATCCCTGTCAAACCTCCCACCATTCGGAAAATGCAATGCACTGCAATATATTGTAAAGATGCTGACTTCTGGAGAATATAATAATAAGCATATGGCACATCAATGTGTTTTCTTTCTGGAGGTGGCAATAATTTCCATTTTGCCCATATCGTGTGAAGGTGTTGCAGTATCTTGATCTATGATGAGAAATGTTTTGCTGTGATCTGATGTGCACACTTCACTGGTTTAGAAAATGAAGTCAGAATTATTGGTTTTAAACAAAAACCAGGCTGCGCTGCAGTTGTGCAGGCATTTAAAACCCAGAATCTTGCCTGTGGTTCTCAAAACACAGCAAAGTGCCCCTGCGTTACGTGTCAGGGATCAGCCTGTTTCTTGATGCAAAGCAGTGCCGTGGCTGCAAAACTTCTCCACCGATCTCAGGGCAGGTGACATTTCACAGAAATTTTTGATTCCAGCGAATCGCCACAGGGAGGAGCACAAGGTCACTAGAACACCCGGGTCGAAGGTCACCTGTCAGCTTTGTAGTTTTGACGAATTGGCCATATTGTTGCCATAAAACTGGAGAATTGCCATCTCCAAAACACTGTAAACCAAGTGATTAAGAATGTTCCCATAGGCAGCAGCTGAATGTAATTCTGGCTTTGATCCAAAAACATTCCAGTTCACTTTTTTTTGTTAGGCTTTCAACAACTTCTCCAGCTGTTATTTCACCCATATGTGTATATCATTTTTGAGGCCTGTGGGGCTTTTTTCACTGTTAATGTGCCATAACACACAAAGGAAAAATTAGGTATCTTTTTTATTTATTTTAAAGAATGGCACAGTTCACCCTCCTTTTCAGTTTTTTAGTTATTTTTTGCTTTGCTTAGACAGGAAGGAAGCAAAGGGCAATGGACAGAGAGGATGACAGCTGAGAAAGCTCAATCGATGGGGGGGGGGGGGGGTGGCTGCGGGGGGGTGGCTGCCCCATAGACCTCACCACATGCCCCTTCAGACATGAACGCGATTACCTGATCAACACCTGTGTGGGGGAGTCAGAGCTCTCTCCATCTGTAGAGGAGGGGTGCAATTCCTTATGCACTGATGCCATTATGAAAGTCAATCAATCAAACTTTATTTATGAAGCACATTTCCGACAGCGGGTGCAACTCAGTGTGCTGTACATAAAAAGACAGAAACAAACAGGGTGATTGAAGGATATAAGAAAAAACATTTAAGACCTAAGGACAAAACTAAAATAAAGATAAAAATTAGGGTAAATGGCAGCAGTAGTTAAAGTGGCGCAACAACAAACACAGCAGACAAACAAGGTCGGATAAATAACTGAGTAAATAGTTTAAAATAAATAAAAACATTTTTTTTTAAATGAATGCATCAGTATATAGCAGAAAAAGCATAAACCAGGCATGACCGACCTTATTTGTTCTAACCCACCATGAAAACACCTGAATCAACTAATCTAGGTCTTGATTTGCCATGATTAGTTGTATCTGTTTGTATGTATTGAAATATATTTGGAATGCCTCCATGTATTATTCTACGTACAGCAGTATACTCTTCAGTATATGGCACTGTATTTTCCTTGCGTAAGACTCTTGCACTGTAAAGCTGCTTTGTGACAAAGCTCCTTTGTTAAAAGCGCTATACAAATAAAATTGATTGATTGATTGATTGTAAGACAGAATGAGAGAGATCGCCAGAGCGGAGCGGTAGGTGAGGTGTGAGGGCTGCTGGTTCCAAGCCGGGCTGTGCCACACTGCAGCTTTTAATGACGCTGGTTTTGGGTGTCTGTGGGTAGAGATGATGGATGAGGGGCACCAGCCGGTGCTGCGGAATAGCTTGTAGGAGACGGATTAGCTTGCTGCTCTCAAGAGCAATAAGCCCAAAGCGCTCTGCATCCAAACAAACTGAAAGCTTTATGCGACCAACTGGAGTCTGCAATAACAAGGATCTCTTTTTTTTTAATTTTCTGTCTCTTTTTATCTGTCTTTGGATCAAATGAAATTCAAATGAGCTTCATTGCCTAAAGGTATGCAAGGCAGCACTGCTGAAGGAAGTGTGCAGAGTATTCGGTAGTAACAGAAAACTCCAACTGTGCTGTAAACTATCAAAAAATTTAGAGCACCTTCGTCCCTGTACCCTTGGGGATCTGCGCTTGTTGTGCCTTCTGTCTTCGAATCTGTAGGCTGTAACTTGTTTGGTTGTTATTTTTTCAAAATATTTTGTCTCTTTCCATTTCTGTTTTGTCTGATAGCGTTCAAAGTCCATTTAAATCTCATTCCTTTTGTCCAGTTTCCAGTGTGGCCATCAGTCAGTTGTGCTTTGTGACCATTTTTTCCTTTGTCGTTTGTCTGCTGTAGCTTGAGCTGGAAGCAAATGCATAAATGCATTATTCAGTGTGTTTCAAAGAACATGCAAAGTTTACAGTTACTGTCTCTCTCTCTTTCTCTATTTCACACATTCTCTCTTTCTCTCTCCCTCTGTTTTACCCTCTATCTCTCCTTCGCCCTCTCTCTCTCTCTCTCTCTCTCTCTCACACACATATTCAGGGTGCACCGGGAGCACCGGGCCCTCCAGGGATTCTGGGAAACGCAGTAAGATAAATCCCATTCTACCATATCTCGTAGTTCTCTGGTCATATTTGGTCATGTCCTGTGTGCTTGAGCAGCAGTGAGGGGAGAGCCGAAACCAGGGCCACCCGTCTGATTTCTGCCTGACCTCTGCTTCGTCTCCAGGGAAACAGAGGGCCGGACGGGGAGAGGGGGGACTTCGGGCCGAAAGGGGACAGGGTGAGGACTTTGGGAGTGATATCGCCCCCCCCTGTCCCTGCATGACCTTCTAAAATGCCCCAGTTTTCTTGTGCACTCTTAATTACCAGCTGCTGGTGATAGCCAAGTGCCATCATGTTGGCAAAAGTGTGTTTGTCTTTGGATGTAATTTCATTTTATTGTGTAAACACTTGTTGAGTTACTTTCCCGCAGGAACACCTGTGTAACTCGCCTGTGTTGAGTTACTTGCCCGCAGGAACACCTGTGTAACTCACCTGTGTTGAGTTACTTGAGGTGAACTTCTTACTTGAGGGCTCATGGCGTTTGGTCTCTGCAGGGTCTTCAGGGCGCTCCAGGAATCAGGGGTCCCCAAGGAGAAGAGGGGTCTTCGGGTTTCCCAGGATTCCTCGGGTCCAAGGGCCAATCAGGTCCCAAAGGGATCCAGGTACACGCCCGCCTGCGTCCGCTCCAGCCTTACACCTGGTACCTGCCCTGCACTGCACTCCCCCCCCCCGTCCCCCCTGCGGGAGCCGGGCTCTTCGGCTGGGCTCAGTCTGAAGGAAAACCAGAGGGAAGCGACCGTGGGATTGCACGCAACAGGTTTAAACGTTCATCAACCGTTTCACGAGGCGTGGAAGCCGGCGGTCGCTGCGAAGCGCTCAGAAAAATCGACGTGGAGCGCGGCGGCGCGGCTCGTACCCGCGATCAGCCGCAAGCAGCTCGGAACGGTCCTCGGCTTTTTCACGCCGCCGCGAATCGATAAACACTCACTTGTCGCGGTTCTGAGGTTTCTCCTTTTTTCGTTTATTTTTCACCCCCCACCCCCCAGCTGTCTGTTACTTTTTGAAATAAAAGTTAAGTTTTATTGTGATATCACAGTACAAGTGCTGCCAATTTAAACCAGGAAAATGTAGAAAGTGTCTTCTGTTTCAGAATGTACAATAGGTAGTGAGGGAAAATCTAGTTTTTTTTGCATGACCAAAGGAACAGTCCTGTGATGAAACAGCAATCACACCTTTGTTTGCCGCCACGTCAAAATGTAACACATTAAAGCTTTACTATCGGTCTATGGGGTAACAGCCAAAGCTACCAGATATTCAACCTGATTGTGTTCAACTGCAAAATTTCACTCTTCTACCATTGTTGAAGAAAAGTGTTCTGGTTTGCTGACTCATAATTAATATTCATGAGGGTGCATGGTTGAAGACAGAACATTGGCGCAGTGTTTCATTACGCACCAGAAACCCGTCGCTACAAACCAGAACATTAAAAAAAAAGACTCACAATGAAGTAAGGGATGAACACGGGCGATGTACTGAGAGGATATCTGTGGCCACAGTAATGCCGAGGTTCACATTTGAGTCGTTGATTCTTAATTACCCTTTGGGGGTGTGATCAGAAAAATGATGCAGGACTGTAAATTGATGGGCGAGAAAAGGATCTGAGGATGAGTGTGCTTCTCGTACAGGGCGAAGATGGGGAAGAGGGGTCTCGGGGAAAAGCTGGCGTGATGGGATTGAAGGTCAGAGACGTATGCTGTTCAGTGTCTGCACACACTTCCCAGATGTTAGATTTGGTGTTTTAGTGCAGTTTTGGAGTTTAATTCATTTTTATACATATATGCACTTGTTGATTACAGTAGTTTCCCAGCCTACACTGTATAGCACCTTAACTTAGAGATGGAAGGTTCTGTATATATGTATGTTTAATAAGTAAGGTAGGACAAAGGGATGTGTTGTAATTAAGTTATGACAATTATGACAGGTCAATGTTTTAATAAGCAGTACAGAGAATGCTGTTACAAGCATGTTATAACAGGGAAATTATGTAATAAGCAGTACAGAGGATAATTCTGTTATAAGCATGTTATAACAGAGGGAAATGTTGTAATAAGCAGTACAGAGGGTAATGCTGTTACAAGCATGTTATAACACAGGGAAATGTTGTAATATGCAGTACAGAGGGTGATGCTGTTACAAGCATGTTATAACAGAAAACTGTTGTAATAAGCAGTACAGAGGGTGATGCTGTTACAAGCATGTTATAACAGAGGGAAATGTTGTAATAAGCATGTTTGCTCTCTTTAAGGGGAACAGAGGGCCGGATGGCCGCCAGGGCAAGGCAGGAATCAGGGGGCCTAAGGTACAGTGCCTGCCTGTCTCACCCGCACACCTGCCCTAGGAGCTAACACATCACTCAGTGACCGCAAGTTCAGGACAGGCGCAAAAAATGTCCCATTCCTCTTTTTGGAGTGTTGTGCTTCCCTTCCTTTTGTACACGCAATTATGCGTTTCCATCCTTCTGTGCAGCATTGTACTCCATGCAGTTAAAATCCTTGAGTGAGATGCGTTATGATGTCAATTTGGAATGAGGGTTTCAGTCTGTGGGCTTCCTCCATGTCATGAATGTCTATTATAATGTGTATATTTCTCACACATACTTACAAAATTCTCCTCAGATTGTTTCATTTTTTGTAATTTTACAATTTGGCCCCGGAATGTTTGCGATACCTAATTTCCTTCTAGTGTCCTGTTGCTTTTCATTTCAGCTAATTTGGCACACCTGACTCTCCTGATTAGCAGCTCAACCTCTAGCTGTTGAATTAGGTGTGCTTTGTTAGGGCCGGAGTGAAAACCTGCAGGAAATGTTGGGCAGCCCTGTAATATGCTGTATGAGCCCAGTAGGGATTAAATATACTCTCTGATGCTAATCTCCAGAAGTATATTTAGCATTGAAAATGTTGCTGTGAATTAAATGTGTCAGTATTAAATTACAATCTATCTGCTAGTTGTGTCTGATGTCCAGCTAGGAAAGAAAGCTGATTGGTTCTCAAATAGATGCACAGCCCCTCTGATAGCTGACCGTTGACCTTTCTCTATCCACAGGGTCGTACAGGACAACGCGGGCCTACTGGTATTCCTGGGATGTCGGTAAGAAGTGAACTGCTAATTCGGAGAAAGAGATTTATTATTATTATTATTATTATGAACAAAATGTCTGTCTCTGAGCAAGAGTGTGGTGGTCACACCTGCTTCAGGCAGAGAAATGTACGATGTGCAGTGAGAGGGAAGAGACTGAGTGGAACGACAAGTATGTGTGTGTTCGACTCTGGACCGACAGTTGACTAAAAGGCTAAAATGCAGTTCACACAAAATAAAATTTAAGTATGTTTCCCCTTACCCAGAACACTATCTATCCATCCAGATGGTATCGCTGAGATTTGACAGGTGTTCTAGATTTCTAGAATTTCACCTTGATGACAACTTGTTAGCAACTTACTTTATTAAAGCACATACCAGCTTCAAAAATTTTGTTGAGATACTAGCGGGGTGTTTTGTTTTACGACATCGGTAGAAGAAGAAGTAGTTCTCTATGAAATTGTGTACAAATTAAGCTTTGTGGATGTTGGTGAATAGCCGCGCCATTATATTTGGGATGAGATGTTGCTGTTGAGTTTTTCGAATGTAAATTTTCGATGCATTGAGCGGCTGAAAAAGATGGTTCTTTAGATGGTCTGTTTTATCAAGGTGACCTGCATCTCGGAAATGCATGAAATGTAGAAAAATTGTCAAATCTAAGCTAAACAATCTGGAACAATAATTTTTTTTTAAAAAATTTTATTTTTTATTTTTTAGCTGAACTTTAGAATTACGGTTACTTTGCCACACTTTCCATTCTAGCAAGTCCTGTACTGGATGCGTTTGTTTTGAGTGTGCTGAAGATGTCTGGATATTGTTCACAGGCAAAATAGCTGAGGGCTACAGACAGCTCTCCTAATACAAAATGAGATGCAAAAATGAAGCACCAAGGCGTATTTTTCTGCTGTCTAGTGAAATGACCCTCTCTTGATTTGCGAAGCCTATTCTCCCAGAGGCTCATTTAGTAACGTGCAGCAGGAGATATGGGTGAATGCAAATGCACGAAGGTCGAATCTTTAACGGAACAGAGGCTCCTCCGACGCCATTGTCCCCGCGCGGGTGCCGATAGCGGTTTCTGTGTGTTCAGCAGGCATCCTCCGCTGTTTTATTGGGCGTGCTGGCAGTAAGTTAGCCAGTCATAAGCACCCCATTAATGTTTAATGCCTCTGGGTATATCCTCACCCGTTTATCAAAAGGTGATGATATTTAATCCGTTCCCTTTAGCAGGTTGTCAAGCTCGTCACTCTCATAGGTGTGCTACGTTTGTTAGGTGCCTGCTACCCAGCCTGCACTTGTTGGGTTCAAGGTCTGCCGCCTCATGGACAGGACCTGAGAAGCTGAACAGGTTCCTTTATATCTGTTTAATCCCCAAATGTTCACACCATTTGTTGTTCTGGGCTATCCGTCCCATTACACTGTCATTGTATACGGCGTCACTCCTGTGTGTACGCTTTGGTTTTGCTCCTGTAGTTATACTGGCCCTCTGGACACAGGGACTTGACACACCTGGATCAGTTCTATTTATTTGATACCCTTTTAAATACCACCTCAATTGACTGACACACTCACATCCCTGTGCCCAATAATACTGGGCCAACAGTAGCTTCACACACCTGGATGATTTGTATTTTTTTGGCACTGTACACTGTGCCTTTTACACCTTCACCAAGCGCTTTACATGACACTTCATCTGCCAGAGATAGGGTTATTCTTGTGACACTGACGCAGGAGGGGTTTCCCACCTCCACTGAACAATTTTCTTATCAGCTATGGCTTTTTCTCTTCAGTTTCTCTCCAAGCGTGGCTGACATTCCCATAATCCCGTCCTTTATATTCTCTGTAGCACCTGGGTTAGAGATGTGAGGTAGCGAAAGAATATCATTAGTCTTGATGTCTCATTTCACTTCGTCAGCGTGCTAATTTGTCTCGCGTATGTTTACTTAGCCAAGTGTCCCCAAATCTCGGTCCTGTCGATGTACTGAGCGCGCTGGCTTTCATTCCGGCTGCACTCTTTAATTACTTTTGTCTGATTGAACAGCCGGCTGAGTTTAGTTGACAGCCTGTCCCATCTTTGTTTCTGAGCCCGTTTTAAGTAATTATCCTCAAATTGCACCTTTGATTGTATTTCTCTGACAGTTCAAATAGGCTCGCTACAATACATTTCGCTCGTTCAAGTCCTCAGGCTGATAGCTGGGTTGGCGATGTTAGCCCAACGATCCACATTTAATCAACAGCTTGATCAAACGTAATTGGCTAAAACAGTGGTTCTTAACCTTGTTGGAGGCACCGAACCCCACCAGTTTCATATGCTCATTCACCGAACCCTTCTTTAGTAAAAAAACTAACTAACTGCAGACTAGACTGAGGGGTGGACCTCTCGCGTCGAGGCTCACCGAACCTTGAGACCCACTCACCGAACCCCTAGGTTGATCAACAGGTTAAGAACCACTGGGCTAAAAGGAACAAAAACAGCTTCCACACACCAGTTATGCCTGAGTCGGGGTTCCTGTCGTTCCATCTCTCTCCAGTAGGGGTAGCTTTGGGATACTGTTTTCTTCTTTGTCATTTATGGTGAAATCTAAGTGACCAGCAGCTGCTATGACAAGCTGTTGGATAAATCCCTAGTTTTTCAGTAAAACAAATAATTTGTTTTCATGTTTTTTTTTGTTTGTTTTTTTTTTTTTTTTGCTTAATCCACATTTGGTTTAGCGTCTAATGCAAAAAAATGCTCAATGACTGGGTTGTAAAAATATTACCGTGTGTGGAAATATCAACACTTTGGATAAAACATAGTCTTAAAGTCAGGGATAAAATAGTACATGCCATGTAAAATAGTTCAGTTTATGTACAATATGTGTTTTATGTGTGTATTTGTGCATGTGCTTGTCAGTGTCATGAATGCAAAACCGTTTGTCTTCTCTCCTGAATATTTAGTGTGTGTGTGTGCTTTGTGTGCAAATATATTTAGTTAACACGTATTTCATAGGAATTTTTTTCAAAAAATCATTTTGCGAAGATTTTGCCTGAATGTGTTGGTACCTATACATATTTTCCATAGGAAAGTGCCACTGAAACCACAGCCCTCGCTGGCAAAATGGCACAACAGTAGACATGATTAGCCTGGTGGCCAGTCACCTGCTTACTGATGTCTCTGAGCTCCACGGCTCATAGGATTCAAGTGAGAATGTGCTACCGCATGTATACACAGTGTCCTAGCTGGCACAAAACATTTCCAGAATGTTGGAGAAGATTCTGATTAGACATACCCTTGGGTGTGAGATAAAACTGTTATGAGAACATTCCACAGATGTATTTAGAACATTTCATTGTTCCAAACAAGGTATGTCAAATTTGCAAGAAATAAGTTACAGGAATGTTGCGAACAAACTTCCCCCAGATGGCTTTAATTTAGTCATGGCATATCTTTAGTGATGAAATGTATTAATTAAATTCTATTCTGTTCTGATGGGAAGTACTGAAATGGCAGATTCTTTGAACACTGCTAACATTCCTGATAAAATTAACATTGATGGCCATCTGCAATTCAAATTATTTTTTTTTACCTGAATAAGAAAAATGAAAACGTGCCAAGGCCTTCCCTAACATAGCTTTTTCATCTTAAGGCAATATTCATGAGACAACTGAACAAATATACAGGCTGGGAATGTTTCCGGATAATTTGTGACTTTCTGGAAGTGTGGTGAAAGGCTAAATCTTTAGCTGGGATAATGCGTGCGTGTGACCGTGCGTGGCCTGTGTGTGCGCATGTGTGTTCTTGCGTGCGTGCATGTGTGTGTGTGACCGCATGTGGCTTTGTGTGTGAATGTATGTGTGCATGCGTGCGTGCGTGGCTGTATGTGTGTGTATATGTCTGCTTGTGACCGTATTTGGCTTTATATGTGTGTGTATGCGTGCGTGCGCGTGTGTGTGTGTGCGTGTGACTGTGTGTGGCTTTGTGTGTGTGTGTATGTGTGCGTGTGACCGTGTTTGGCTTTATATGTGTGTGTGTATGTGTGCGTGCGTGTGTGTATGTATGTGACATGTTTTACTGACTGAGTCTGTCCTCTCTCACAGGGCCTCACTGGTGCAGTAGGAAGCCCCGGCAGTAGAGGACCCAGAGTGAGTGTCCCGGTTTCCTGATTATCTTTGCTTGGTGCTGATTGACACTGACAGTGCAGCTACCACTACAGTGGGACTTCTGAAGGTAGGACAGGTATCTGTGGGTAAATTAAAGGGGAACTTGAAGCTGGAAGAATGTGAGTGATGCAGCCAAACCCACTTAAAATGTAGCTGGATTTAGCTGAGCTAATTAGGTTTTAGATACAGGCAGTATGAGATGGAAAAGAAAGCCACCTCTCGGGAAAAATATTAAGTTTTCAACTTCCAAAAGCGGAGGGATAATGGCATTCAATTATGGGTTGATTTCACTTGAAGTGTGAAATTACACATACAGACTGACCCCTCAATCAATCTGATCTATAGGAGAAAATAGCGTTTTGCAAGATTTTGTGCGAGTGACCCAGTTTTTTTTTTTTGGATTTCACAATACCTGCACCCTCTGCCACTGCTGCATGGTAAAGCCCTGCAGTTAAACGGAACAGTGTGACCTGTGGGTCAGCATGTGGCGGAGCATCTCAGCCGCAGACTAAGCGACCATTTCACAAGGCTGTGGTCAGTGCTGAGGGAGGCGAGGCAGCAAAGACAAAAAGGTATACTGAAAGTGTACAATAACCTCCGGGCCTTAAATCAATCAATAAATGCCCCCATCTACAGGACACGAGAGGTCACTGAATGGTTTTACGAGTATGGAAATGATGTGAATCATACACTATGGCCTTCACACTCTCCAGATCTCAACCCAATTGAACACCTATGGGAGGTTTTGTACCAACATGTTTCACAGCGCTTTCCACCACCACCGTCAAAACATCAAATGAGGGAATGTCTTTAGAAAGAATGGTGTTCCATCCAGTGGAGTCGTAGAATTTATGTCTAGGTGCATTGAAGCTGTTGGTGGCTTGTGGTGGCCCAACACCTTACTAAGACAACATTATGTTGATTTTTCATTTAATTTGTCACTCGTCTGTAGGTCAAGTCTAAAATTACATTCCTGATATTTTTGATTTGGTAATTAATTACGTGTGAATAGAATAACAGTTTTAGTATGGCCCCTAAAACTCGTAATGGATGTTGATGAATTTCCAGCACGACAGAGTACTGAAGATATGGTAATTTTGCCTCAAATTTATGATCCAATAAATTGATCATTAATCATGTAATACAAAAGAAAGCGAGTCTAGCTTTAAAATTTTAATCAAATGACAGCCCAAACGCATACACTTTCATTTCATTTTTGCGGCCTGTGTACCATTTTTTATTTGTACCTTCATTTTAAGGATGTCAGTATCCTTTCTGTGCATACACATTAATGTCATTGAGGGACAGCATTAGTGTGTTTGCATCGCTCTGACTAGTCTGTCTCTCCTTCCTTCCCTTCCTACCTCTCTGTTCTGACCTCTCCCTTTTCATCCTGTCACCTTTTGTTCTCCTTTCTCTCTCTCTCTCTCTCCCTTCCTCTCTCACTCTCTCTTTCTCTTTCTCTTGATCTCTCAAGAGAGGGTTTCAGTTTTCAAAGGGCTTTGCTGGGGTGACATTTCACTGCTTTGCTAAAGAAAAGCTGACAAATAACAGACTAAGCAGTAGTGTAACAAAACTGTTGCGGTAGGAGGGAATACTGTGTGTGTGTTTGAGTGTCTGTCTGTGTGTGTGTGTGCATGTGTGGGATTGTATATTGATTGTGTGTGCGTATAATATTATCCTTATGAATGCATGTAATTATGAAACCGTGTAGTGATACAGTACTGTATTGTCAATCAGAAAAGTAGAATAGATAATTTCTCTCTCCCTCTGTAGGGGTTTCAGGGTGCTGGGGGAGAGCCTGGAGAGGGAGGTTCCCCTGGAGCCACGGTATGTCTACTAGTCATCAGGCCCCGTCCGTCCACTCACTGTTACTCTGTAACAGTGTTCCATTACCTCAGTCAATTTCCATCCGTCCACACACTGTTACTCTGAAACAATGCTCCATCACTTCAGTCAGTGTCCGTCATTGTGTTCCGTCCATCCACACACTGTTACTCTGAAACAATGCTCCATTACTTCAGTCAATGTCCATCCGTCCACACACTGTTACTCTGTAACAATGCTCCATTACTTCAGTCAATGTCCATCCGTCCACACACTGTTACTCTGAAACAGTGCTCCATTACTTCAGTCAATGTCCATCCGTCCACACACTATTACTCTGAAACAGAGCTCCATTACCTCAGTCAATGTCCATCATCATGGTCTGTCCATCCACACACTGTTACTCTGAAATAGAGCTCCATTACCTCAGTCAATGTCTGTTTTCATGGTCCGTCCATCAGCACACTCTGGGACTCTGAAACAGTATTCCATTATTTTAGTCTGTGTGTCACAGATATTCAATTATTGTTTTAATCATTCAATAATTTAATAACACTCAGCTCATTTAATTAAAGTATTTATTTGTCACTGTCAAGTGGATTTTCATACAAATTTGCATCTTAATTTGCTTTTCACAAATTTGTACATGTACACCCATACAAGTGGTTACAGTTATGATTGTTAATAGTTAAAGTAAAAATCTACATATAGAATGCAGATTATTTCATTCTCGACTACTAAAGTGGTTCTGCACCAGGGCTGCATATGTTATTTGAATATATTGCCGGTATATACATGGCTACATACATGCAAGGAGGAACTGCGGTAGCACGTGTCCTTCTACAACCCTCTTCAGTAAATGTCAGATCACCATTGTGACACAATTACAGTCTTTTGTAAGTGCAGACTGTATGTGGGGAAAAACAGACCTTTACATGTTTGATGTTTTTCCACCGTACACGTGACACGCACACACCTGCAAGTCATACTGTACAGTCCAGTAAATTTTAATTATGCATTTATGATGAAGATGGGCCGTTCCAGCCCATCCAGGCTTTGCCATTTGACCTGTAAACTCGGAAAAACTTTTGTGGTGACGTTCCCCGTACTGTTTTTTGACAGGGTCCACCAGGACAGCCGGGACCGCCTGGTGCCCCTGGACCAAACGGAGACAGAGTGAGTGGCCTGCCTGACTCTGAGATGTGAGGGGGTGGGGGTGTGGGTTTAAATCCTCACAGCCACACCCTGCATGTGCTGCTTCCATTGCGCTGGCGCTCCATATGCTATTACATTGATTTTTAAGGTCCTCAGGTCCTTAGGTGAATCTGTGGAGACATTTTGTCTAATGCAATCTAATCTGCCTCTCCTCTTCAGGGTTTCAGTGGGAAGGCAGGTGTGGAGGGGCCCCAGGGACCTGTAGGCATGTATGTAAGTGATACCTGTCCAGGTCTTACTAAGGGGGTGGGGGTCACAGTGATACCTGTCTAGATCTTTGTGCCGGTGTGGGATCACAGTCCAGGTGTATGTAATACCTGCCTAGGTCTTACTGAAGGGGCGGGGTCACTGTCCAGGTGTAGGTGATACCTGCCCAGGTCTTACTAAGGGGGCGGGGTCACTGTCCAGGTGTAAGTCATACTTGTCCAGGTCTTACTGACGGGGTGGGGTCTGCACCCTGACCTCACGCAAGGTCCCAAAATGAAAGCACATTTCCAGAATGTTCAGAAGAATAAGAAAGATGTCCAATGTTGCCTTTATTTTATGGAAAGCAGAGGGTATAAAAACAATGCTGAAATTTTTTGGAGAAAATGTTTTCTGCTGTTTGTCTCAGATTCAGTAGCAATTTATAAAGGCGTATGGCTGCTCTCTCTATCAGTCTTCTATGCTGAACTGTGCAAGTTTTCCAGCTTCACAAGCAAGATGTATTGCTCAGTTTATTTGGACTATGTGCATAAATGTGTGTGCACATTCTGCCCTCAGGGTTATCCTGGAACAGTGGGAATGCGCGGAAGACCAGGTCACATGGGAGAGAGGGTGAGAGAGCGGATGGCTTCAGTTCCTTCCTCTTCCTTGCATGACTTTCATCAGTGTCAGCAGCGTTTTCTGAAATTCCAGAACATTCCTTTTCTGAGACATTCCAGAACACGAAGTGATTTTCTTGCAGAAGGGAAGGCGGAGTGAACGCCGCATGCTTTCAGAAAGTAGGTTAACTGCTTCAGCGTGAGACGCTGCGGTGAGTTTGAGTGACGCTGAGGTTTCGGTGTTTTTTGTCACCAGGGGGAGCCTGGTTTGAGAGGTCTCCGGGGTCTCATGGGGAAACAAGGAGCTCCAGTAAGTGTGTGTGTGCATGCGTGTGTGTGTGTGTGTGTGTGTAGATGCGTGTGTATGAGTGTGTTTGTGTGCGTGTGCGTGTGTGAGAATGTGTGTGCACGTGTATTTGTCTGTGCGTGCATGTGCGCGAGTGTGTGTGTGTGTGTGTGTGTTAGAGCTGCACAGAGCTCATGGTTTTGTTTGGTTCAGTTTTGGTATCACTTTTGATTGGTTCGCTTTTTATGTGTTTAGTGTGGCGTGTGTTGTATGGCACATGAGTGTGTGTGACTGTATGTGTATAGCATGTGTGTGTTTAGTGTGGTGTGTGTTGTATGGCACGTGAGTGTGTGGGACTGTGTATGTGTATAGCATGTGTGTGGCGTGTGTTGTATGGCACGTGAGTGTGTGTGACTGTGTATGTGTATAGCGTGTATACTGTATGATGCCGTGTATGCTGACTTTGTGACCTTGTCTCTCAGGGTAAACCAGGACCTCCAGGAGAGAGAGGCCCCCCAGGGCCACAGGTGAGAGAGTGTGACCCCTTCTGAGGCTGTGGGTCAAAGGTCACACTTCACTATGCAGAAAAAACTACATTATCCAGAGCGACTTACACAACTTTTTACATAGCACTTTACATTGTATCCATTTATACAGGTCGATATATACAGGAGCAATTCCGGTTAAGTACCTTGCTCAAGGGTACAACGGCAGTGTCCTTACCCACGAATCGAACCTGCGACCTTTCGGTTACGAGCCCAGTTCCTTACCCACTGTGCTACACTCTGTCCACTGTGTAACTAAATGAGTGTAAAGCAAGTTATTACTGATACCTATGCTTGAGGTTTTCCATCAGTGACCCTGACCATGGAATCACGGCTGGGGCTCTGGAATTGCTTTTGAACGGATGCCGCGGTCAACTGACAAACTGAACTTAAGCTCTGTTCGGATGGGTTAGAAAATAGTATGCACCGCCTTTTTGCTGGTGGTGTATGGAGAACTTTTACAGTTATGACCCGTAGTGTGCTTCCAGTCATTACATGGCGGATGGAGTAAATATAAGGGTTAAATAACATAATAAAACATAATAAAGGGCGTAATAAATCACCAGGGCTACAGACACTGGATTTTAAGAGATGATCATTTATCTATAGATGAGGGACCCAGTGAAGTACTTTGTGAAACGTACTTTGTGAAACCACTCTCTTCAGTGTATTTCACAAAGTGAGAGGCACTACATTTATTCTGCACTTAAAAGTGGACAGCAAAGTGGACCTCAGCAGGTGAATTTAACTTCCAGTTTAACTACGGTAGACTCAGCTGTATTTCAAGTCCTCACAGTCTCTTTGATTGCATGCGGACACAATTCACAGGCCTGGATTTAGAGAATATTTGTCCAGAACTTATACTTAGAAACAAAGGAAAGTGTTACCGTTTTTTATTGAATGTACATTTTTTCATAAATTAATTCCAGTGACCGCCAAAGCAAGTTGATAAAATTGAGATTCAATAAGAATTTGTCCGTAATTAATTTTTTTGTAGGTTGGAGAGTCCAGCAGTCAACGAGATACGATGTGACTCAAACTGTTAAAAAAAATGTGACCACTTGAATTGAATCATCATAGTCAAGGATAAATTTTGATTGGATCTATAAATGTAATTAAATACCCATTTGGCAAGCCAATGTTTCCCATTAATGACATTAATTGCAGTAATGCTTTAGTACTCTCTGTGACCTTTCCTCTCAGGGTCGCCTGGGAGACACCGGACCCACGGGGCTGGATGGACCTCCTGTGAGTATCAGCACGCTACGTCATGCTTTGGCACACCTGAGCTTTGAGGGGCAGAGCCACACCCCTCAGGGTTCCCACTCGTCCTGGAAAACATTGAAAACCTGGAAATGTATCGACTAGTTTTCAGGTCAAGGAAAACGGCTGGAAATTAGAAAATTTACAAAATATCCTGGAAGTATTTGTGAGGTCCTGGAAAATCGTAGGCTAGGCTGTAAGTCAAGCTATTAAACAGTATATTAAGAGCTAAGATTGCATATTATTCTGTATTTTTCTCCGCTTTTCTCATTTTTATTAGCTGCTGAGATTACACAGCAGCACAAAGTTTTGAATGGTTATGGTACTTGCACATTGCCCCCCCCCCCCCACTTTCACTGGGCATTGGGCTACCATGTCATGTTTATGCTATAAGTTTAATCTGAATTTCTTGAAAGTCTTGATTTCCTAAAATGAGTGGGAACTCTGACCATAACTAGCCTCACAGTTGGCCCTTGTAGTCTGATAACGGTTCTGTTGTGTCGCCCATGAACTGATATAAAGCTGTACATACTGAGCTTCATACGATTCACATCTGCACTACGTCTGTGTAGAGTTGTGGATAAATTCAGTCTCAGTTCAGTTCAGTTAATTTCCTGGAGGCATGTGGGTGATGCTTCTTTTGCCTGTAACTTCTATTTCGTGGAGCACCTGATGGTGGTGGAAACAGTGAACAGTGGGTATTTGGTATTTCGTTTGGCAGCCTCTGCGTTGTATTTTAAAGTGGCACCAAAATGAGCACCGAAATTTGGTGTTGCGATTCGGTCGATCCGTATGCGTTGTGTGGGACCGTGCCACAGTGGTACAGGTTTCATGCCCAGGCGATGGATGCCTTTGCTGTAGTCTTCATCATCTCGCCTGCGAGCTCATGATTTCGGGCACTGTAAATGGCAAATGGACTGCATTTATATAGGCTTCTACCAAGCCTTACAATGCCTCTCATTACCCATTCACACACACACCAGGTGAACGTGCCTTCAAGGTACATCAGCTGTTGGCATAGGGGTAGGTCTGCTCAGGGACACTTGAGCAGGTGAGGTCGAGGACCCTCCGCTGTAGACAGCTTACCTCTGTACGCCCACTGTGTTTCAGGGCCGCCCTGGTCTCCCAGGCACGGACGGAGCATTGGGGAAGCCAGGGGCCCCAGGAAGCAAAGGACCACAGGGGCCACAGGGTTTGGATGGGCCCCCTGGAAATCCAGTGAGTGGGTACTTTCCACCGACCTCCTGCTCCACCTCTTGCTGAAACTTTACTCTTCCAATGCCTCTATCCCCAAACCACTCCTGTTCTCCGAGACTCCTCCCACTCCTTCTACCTGAAACCTCAAACTCCTCCCACTCTCTCTACCTGAAAGCTGAAACTCCTCCTAATCCCTCTACGTGAAAGCTCAAACTTCTCCAACTCCCTCCCTCCCTCTCAAACTTCAAACAGACCATAAGCCTCTTTACTCTTTCCAAATAAATCTTAAACCTTTCAGCTGATTACACAGCAAAACTCCCAGTGCTATGGACAGTATGTCCTCAATCAGAGCTGATTTTACATTGAGCACTTTTTCTGCACATTGATTGGACAATGTGACTGAATGGCTGCTTGAGTGCCCAAAATGGGCGGAGCTGTCATAATCGGCCGCAAGTTCATTTGATAAAGTTCAAAGTGAGAAAAAGAATCATTTCATACTTATTTTGGAATGCCTGGCATACTGCATTTTTTAGAGATGGTGTTGCCATGGTAATGAAAGGTGCCAGGCTGGCTGAGAATTTGCCGCTTGCTAAATGGTTTCCTTGGTATTTGGAAAGCTGAGCTGGAAGTGAGAAAACATTTTTGACCGTGTAGCTCAGAGCCAAAACTCCCCTCACCAAAATACCCATAAAAGGGAATTTGTCACAGAACAAGCAACTAAATAATTTATTGCGTGCCGCACCAGAACACCGGCAATGCGTCCAATCCTGTTAACTGACAGCTGTGGATGATATTAGTCAACCGGATGACACTCACAGTTGCTCACAGAAAAAAGCTGGATGACTGCTTCACATAGCACAGAGATCTCTAGAGTAAACCTGCTGGAATATGAAGGATTGTTAGCTTCTTTCCTGGAGGTACATGTTTGCGCTGGGGCTTGTGTTACAACACGGCTATCCAGAAGAGCGGTCGTTTTGTTCCTCTCACTTGTGCCGTCTTTGTGAGGAAGAGATATATTACTGAGGGAAATTAATTCCTGTTTCAGGCTATCCTGTCCATTCAATGTACCCGCAGCGTGCTTTGCTGTTAACTGTGACTTCCCAGCCAGCGAATGTACAGTGCCCACCAGCGGCCCGCCGTCGGCCCGCCGTCGGCACTGCCGTCAGGTCCTCCAGCGCTATGCAAATCGGCCCTACAGCGGCTCACTTGTAGGCAATTACATTTACATTCACATTTGGGTACTTAGCAGAAGGCGGCAAAATAATTGGAGACTCGTCCAGCCGTTGTGCGGGACGCCGTTGCGCTGATCTCCAGTGCAACTGGCGGGCCGACAGCTGGCACCGCTGGAATTCTGATAGATGGTTGCTTTGCTTGCTGGGTAAGTCGAGAACAAAAGCTGATTGGAGTTAAATTTATTTGAGGCTGGCCTGTACATCTTGGAATGAAAATGTAGAATGAATGGGCTTTCTGACAGGACCATCCTGCGTTCCCCTCAGCAGAGAGAGGAGGGGTCTGGCAGTACCTCATCATTCTAGGTTTTTGGGACAGTGTTGTTGTGGCACTTTGGCGGTGAAACGGAATGTGGTGAAGCGGGGCAGCGTGTTTGCCAGCCTTCCCCTATGAATCCTTTAAATGCTAATAATTCTACCTTCTGTATTTCAGGGCAAAGAGGGGGAGCAGGGATTGATGGGACCAGCTGGAGAGAAGGGGGACAGGGTGAGGAAGGGAGGGGGAGAGAGCTGTGGTCCAATGGTGATGAAGACCTGAGCCTGCTGGGGCCCTCAAAAACTGCTCCTAGAGAGCAACATGGTCTGCTGGGGCCCTCAAACACTGCTCCTAGTGAGCAACAGGGGCACTGGGGTCTGCAACCCTGGTCCTAGAGAGCAACAGGGCCTGGTTGGGGCCCTCACACACTGGTCCTAGAGAGCAACGGGGTCTGCTGGGGTCCCAAACACTGGTCCTGGCCGCCGGGTATTTAAATGGTCAATTAAGTGCTGAGTAATATTGAAAAGCAGCACACTCTATGGTTCTCCAGGACCGGGGCCACAGTGACAAACTAATGACAAACTTTCTGCAGATTTAATTATGGGTAGATTCATATTTGCTATTTATACATTTTGGTGGATGCCTTTTCTCTACAGAAAGTTGCTATGAATTAATATAGTGCTTGTCGAATTATAATGTTTTTATGCTGATTTCACTTATGTACTGACTTGGAAATGAACTTGTAATCTGAATTACAAGCCCAGTCATCTAACCTTTGTACTGTGTTGTCACCCCAGTACATACACAAATATTTAAATATTTTATGTTTATAAAATCTTCAGATTTTAAGAAATGGTGCCCCCTCTCACACTTGTGTCTATATCCCCAGGGCATTCTGGGACCCCCAGGGGATGCTGGCCCCCAAGGACTAGACGGAGAACAGGTAAATGTGGTTTCAACCGAAAATGAAATCACTCACGGCAACTAACGAATCCTCTGAGGTGGCACGCATAATTAGCTTAACGAACGTGCTAACGAGGATAGCAGCCTCGATCACCGATTCCACGTGGCTGATTGCGTTCCACTGACGGAGTACTAATTATCCAGAAATGGGAATAACAACAACTGGGACATGCCTAACAGTGAGCTTGAAGGAGAACTTCACCTCCAAATTAATTTTTGATTGTAAATTGATACCTTTATGTAATGTGATTACAAAAGCAAGGAAATTAAAAATCTACCAACCTTGTACAAAAAAAAAAAATACCTGAGTGATCCATTTTGGATCATTGTGGCAGCCACTCCATACCTTACATTTAACCTACATTCTGTCTGTTTATACAGCTGTATGTATACAGTAAGCTGTGAGAATCTGGGTTTTTGACGTTAAATTTGTTCCCCTTCCAGGGTGTCATGGGTCCAGCCGGTGTGGAGGGTCCACCCGGGGAGAAAGGGGAACAGGTCAGTGACTAGGGGGGGAGGGGGTCTGCTTCACTCATCACTGACAAATGAAGCTGAATTCAGATTCTAGGCCCATACGAAGCCTGTTGCAAGGGAGTGGGTTGGTAGCGTTTTGTTTTTGATGTCACTGCTTACCTTGGCAAATTTTGGCACAGTACCCCGCCACTCGTGCACTTATTGCGATCTTCTCACTCTTCTTTTTTTCTTGTTCACAAAATCTCCCCCTCCATTTATCTCTCTCCATTCCTCACTCTCTCTCTTACTCTCACTCTCCCTCCCGCTCTCTCTCTCACTCTCTCTTTTTGTGTGTTACAGGGGGATTCAGGTCCCTGTGGCAAGGTTGGCCCCGAGGGGCCCAAAGGATACCCAGGGCCCCAGGGTGCCAAGGGCCTGCCGGGCGAGCTGGGCCAGCCGGGCAATGAGGTGAGGGTTCCAGGTCCCCGATCTGCCCATGATTTCCCTCAGCCATACAGATGTTTCAGTCACAGTTCCACTCAAATGTACTGTACCAGTCAAACATGGTCCATGCTGAGAGGGATCTGCACACATTTCTGAAGGTTTTTTTTACAAATTCAATAATTTGTTTCGAGTTTTGGTATGTAGGAAATGCCACCTTTATCAAGTACTGTACTTAACTGCTTCATTAGTTCCTTCTAACTTTGCTGAAACGCCACGCTGTTCTATGTTTTGGGTAGCACTTGTCGTAAGTGGCCCCAGTACCTGTGTAATTACCCTTTAACTGGGTTGTGATGTGCATTGTAACTATGGTAATGCATACACGTTTCATTGCTCTTCAAAAGCTGTATTTCAGCATGCGAATATTGTACTTTGCATGCTTTAAGTTGATAACATGATTGTGAGGGAGAAGGTATCAGCTAACTGGCACTTTTGACTGTGGGGATGCAATTATAGTAGGCTACAGCAGTAAATATCACATACATCTGGAAATAGTTGGAAGTACAGTGTAACAAAGCGTGCAATATAGTAATTGCAGTGTTACTTCCGGTGTGATTTCTGTGTAATATACAGGCGTCAGGACAGCGTAATTCTGCACCATGCATTTGCTGCTCCTGTGCTTTGTGTGTTTCAGGGTGACGCTGGGCCTCCTGGAGAACGGGGAGACCCAGGTCCTAAAGGAGAAAAGGTTTGAGAAAACATTCTCGGTCAACATCATCACATTATGAAACAGTAGCGACACATGCCATGCGTGGTTTTTACAGTGGCGCTATATTGCTGCCACGTAAACCAACACTGCTCTGTGTGTCTCCCTCGCCTGTCTGAGCACCTTTAATGGATTGAAAAAGTTGTCATGGAAACGGGTGTTGATTTCTGGGGTTTGTTTGTTTGTTCGTTGATGACGTTGCCTTTGCTTTCAGGGCGATGTGGGCCCCATCGGGTTTCAGGGACTGGAGGGGCCTGCCGGGGACCTCGGGGACAATGGGGAGAGGGGCCCCAAAGGGGAGAAGGGCCACATTGGAATGCTGGTGAGTGTCTGGGACCCCTTGCCCTGCCCTCTTATGTGTCTTACAGGTACACATGTCAGAACAGCTGGTCCCTCAAACTCCCATCAGCTAACACAAGAACCTTAGAAACTTCAAACATAAGAATGTTCTGAGACTCTATTTTGGTTCACCATTTTGAATGCATGTAATGGTAATGACGGTAAAATTTATTTGTATCGTGTTTACAAAAGAATAGTAATGTTACATTAGAACTTATTTTGCTGTTGAAACAGTATCAGTAAATGCTACAGTGTATAAACCTGAATGTGGATATGAATGAAAACAGGTAAGGAAGCTATGGAAAGCAGACATTAATTCAACAATGAATTTTTAGAAAATTGACTGAATCTATTAGGTCCTCTGAGATTTATTTTTATTTACCAAATAGAATAATTCAGGTTGATCCATTTGTGCTGTCACAGCAAACAGTAATAGTATTCTCTCGTGGCGATGCGGAATCGTGTATTGTGTTGATATTAATGCAGCGAGTGAGCTGCTTACTGATGATGTTTATGGAAGCGGATGTGGGGAATGCAAAGTGACAGTCGGGGCTGTTCCTCACAGGGCCAGGTGGGATTGCTGGGGGGAATCGGACCCCCCGGTTTGGCTGGACTAGAGGTAGGTCCTCTTTCTGTCTGCAGATGTTAAAATGCATTAACTTATGAACTATGCAACCTCATTTAGCTGAAATACCACGCAGCTGTTACCGTGTCTTTTTGTTTTAATATTATGTAAACACTAAGTATATTTTAAGAAGATACTAATGACTTCAGTTCATGTTCTGGAATATCCAAAAAATAACCCAGCTGCGAGACCCTCAGTATTGTTAAATTACTGGTATACGGTCATCACAGTGACTTGTTGAGGTGTGGAACTGGAAGTGTTTAATTGGCCCGGGGCTATTACATGTTGTCATGGTTATGGGTTTTTGAGAACCTGGAGGTCCCTGATGTCCCTTTATTTTCTTCTCCAGGGAGCTATGGGGCCACAGGGACTCCCAGGGCCAGATGGAGCTCAGGGACTGAAGGTAATTTGTCTGTTGTGTTGCAAAGCAGTGTTCGTATCACAGTTTGGATACAGCAGGACTTTTTTTGCCTATAGTCGTTGTCGCTGTTATGCTATGGAGAGTTACTGTAGCATGGCTGGGCCTGTGCTATGGTGTCAGCCAGGGGGATGCCACGCATTGGAGGTGGAAATTAGCATCACCCCTCAATTATGAAGCACTTTGAGGTGGTGAAAACCACAGTGCACGTGATCCATAACTATTATAATTTCTCATTTGTGTCCTGCTGTGTTTCAGGGGGAGGTGGGGCCCAATGGTCTGATTGGCCCCTCTGGAGACCCAGGGCCTCAGGTATTGGTTCCCTCCCGCAGACTGCTTGTCATTCATTTGCACAGTTACGGATACCCACCATTTTAAACGTGCAGTAATCCCAGCTGTGTTCATTTGCACTTTCCTCACATTCACGGTGCATTGGGTCATCTTCGTCTCAAGAGGCCGTTCTGTTGTGTGCCATGTTGATCACCGTCTCCTGGGCCGCCATTTTGTTTTTCTAACAGGGCGTGGCAGGTCAGGCGGGACTGAAAGGCGCCAGGGGAAACCCAGGTCCTCGGGTGAGTTTTTAACTGCTAACACCCCTGGCGTTTCCTGTCACACCTGTCAGACCCAGGATATGAATGCATGCCAAGATATGGTGAAATGTGAAGTTCAGTAACCCCCGTCGTTCTCTCTTGCTCCAGGGTGCCGTAGGAAAGCGGGGTCCGTGGGGACCCGTTGGCCCAAAGGGGCTGGAAGGACCGGAGGGGGGAAAGGGGCTGTCGGGGGAGAAAGGGGAGCCAGGAGAGGAGGTGAGGCCTGGGCTCACTCTGGGCCCCGGGCACGTCGCAGAAAGGCCCCAGTCAAAGCAGGGGGCCTGCTGAGTGGGGTGGGACCCGGGGAGGGTTTGTGAAGCCTGCTGAAGGTCACACGCATCCGCTCGTTCTGTTTGTTCTCCTCAGGGGCCGGAGGGTTTGCCAGGGATCAGAGGGCCGCCTGCCCTGCCCGGATTAGAGGTACGGTCCCCCCCCCCGGTCCCAACGGCGCCTTTTCTTTTAGAGGACAGGCGGGCGGGCGGGCGAGGTGCCCGCTGGAGAAAAATCACAGCCGTGTCATTTCATTTCTGCGCTCATTTGACTTAATTCCCGCCTGCCAGCGATTTAATCAGCTCCCCTCTGCGTGACACTCCTGTGCTGACTCCGCTTTGCCAGTCTCTGCCCGCTGCGATTGCCGTTACCCCCCCTTGCACAATAAAACACCGCACAGGCCCGCTCCCACAGCCCTCCTCCCGTAAGGGGATTGTGTTATGAGTCGATACTTTGCCACCGAGGCTGTTTAGGGCCGCTTAATTGTTTGACGGGGGGGGGGGCGGGGGGGGCTGTAGAGCAGAGCTCCTCATACCTGGTCCTGGAGAGCTGCAGGGTCCTGCTGGATTTGTGATTGGCCAATAAGCAGCAAACGGTTCTGGCCACAAGAAATAGGTGAGGTGAGTCAAATGTGTAATCAACCACTTCAGCTGGTTGATTGAATGCTGAGCAACAGAAAACCCAGTAGGCCAGGGATCGGCAACTCGCGGTCCCAGAGGGCTGAGAACTGCTGCTTTTCCACCCTCCCTTTGCCTGGGAGTCGGGTGTGAAGACAGTCTGGCCAATCAGTAGCACTAATTACCCGGGAGAAAAGAAAACCAGGGCTGGATTTGGATTCAGGGGCCAGTGTTGATGATCCCTGCAGTAGACCCCTGTGGCTTTCCAGGATCCCTGGAAGGGGTTGAGGATCACTGCGGTACACGGGTTCGGGAGGTGGCGAGTGATGGGGTGGGATTTGGTTGAGTTCTACCAGAGGCTTGTGGCCTCAGTGTGCTCCGGTGCATTGAATCTGTGTGTCGTGTCTTCCCCTCAACCCGTAGGGGTCACCAGGTGAAGCAGGCGCTCGGGGGGCACCAGGACCACCAGGATCCCAGGTCAGCGTGTAGCAATTCATCTCTCGTTGCCATGGAAACTGCTTTTTAAGAACAGCTGGTTGAGAAAAAATTGGCATTGTTGAGGAGTTGTGGACTGGTCGTACTGCTCTCTCTGCTTCTTAACTACAGAAGGTTCCTGATGCTGACAGGAGGTTCTGGGTGTTATATTAGAGTTGTCACTTCCCCTAACGAACTTTCAGAAGATGCATCAAATTGGAATTATTCAGCTTCAACAGTTGAGGGGAAGGACTTTCAATATTAGGAACACAGTGTTGATTATCTTGTCCAGGGGTCCTCAGTCTTATCCAGAAAGGGCCTGTGTGGGTGCAGGCTTTTGTTCCAACCAAGCAGTTACAAACTTGATTCTACCAGTCAAGATCCTTTGCAAAGACTCTAGTGGTTGATTAGTAGAATCAGGTGTGTAACTGCTTGATTGGAACAAAAGCCTGCACCCACACCGGCCCTTTCTGGATAAGATTGAGGGGACCCCTGATCTAGTGCATCAGTGCACCCCAAGTTTGGGTCGTGGGAGACATCTATTGGGTTGTGAAATCATCAGCATTCCCACGGTGCTCTCGCCACAAGTCATTTATTTTCAGTGGAGAGAGAGAGAGGCGGCCCACGTAACTCCTACTGCACTCTGCCAAACTTCAATAATTGTCCTTGATGCTTTCTGCTTGGCTTGCAAGTTCTTGTTTAGGCCAGCAGTGCACAAACTATAGGTCGGCCAGCCAAACTTAGATTCTCCCCCCGACCTATTTGATCGTGATATTTTGTGAGGCTCTACAGCAACATCACAATGCAATTACGCCTTACTATGGAAAAAGGTGTTAGTATGCATTAATGTTATTTATATTCATACAGCTGAATGCTTAATAGAAAAAAAAAAGCGAAAAGCATGGATTGATATATTTTGGTCGTTGCTGAAAGTCTGTGCACCCCTGATTTGGTGGACCTATTGAATATGCGGTTGCAGGTTCATATCCCAGGACTGATGCTGGTGTTTCCTAATAGATCAAAGTGCTTTAACCCAACAGTCCTCAGTATATATTCAGCAGTATATCAAGCGGAGAGAGGAATTTACTGTGGAATACTAATATCAACTTCAACCGTACTTTTTGGCTGGACCGCAACAGCGGGGCCGGCCCCTACAAACGCGAATGTCTGTGACTGAGTGAGTGATGAAATTACACCATTGGTCGGCCCAGTTATGAAGTTACACCATTGTGACCTGTTCTTGTTTCTGCTAATTGAGCAAAGGGTCATAGCTGTGCTTTACTGACTCGTGACATCACATGTTTTTATTGGCTGTTCTCAGGGTCCCATTGGCGGTCCAGGGCCCGCAGGAAGACAGGGACCAAAGGGAGAAAAGGTAAAAAATGAAAATCTTTCATTAGACTTAATCATTTTAATTATGTTCCTCAGAGTTTTCACCCATCTTTTCTGAAACGTGCCATTGCAGATTTATGCCAGATGTCAAACGACAGACCACTTGCATTTAGTCGTTAGTCAAAGTTAAGGGCACCTATTGATTTGAACCCAGGCTGTCAGTCTGAATAATTAGCACATAGATTGAAAAGGCATCTTTGGGGACTCGGGCAGATCTAACCAGCATGCTTTTCAGGGGGAAGATGGAAAAATTGGTCGCCAGGGAAAAACGGGTCACGTTGGACGGAGGGTAAGATGTGTCTTCGTTTCTGTTTATTTCATTTTTAAAAACGTTTTACCTCTTTAAGGTCTCTCAGCTTAAGGGCTTTTCTAACCACCAGCGTTTATCGACTTCTCATTTTTCTATGTTTGGCTTTTATATGCTTACAATTACGCAGCCCGGGCTACTGTGAACCGCATTGGTGTGCGTTTGTTTATCATTCGGTTTGTATTGATTCCGTTTTCCTCCAGGCCAAATCGGGGAAGGCAGGAATGAGGGGCACGCGAGGACCCAGAGGAGAAAAGGTCAGGTTTTCGAGGGGGACGCGCTGAGATTACCCGAGCGTGTCCCGTCCACAGTGCAATACATTCTGGAACATTTTCTTGGTGCAGTTTAACCCATCCATTTTAAATCAACATGAAATGTATCAGTTTTTGGATTAAAGGCCATCTTCTTTTATGTGTTCACCCAACAATGAAATACAACTGAGAGAAATTCCATGTGTTCACAAGGACAGCTTTGTGTGAGGGCATTGTGTTTGCCTCACAGCTGAGCTTAAGCTCGGTGTGCAAATTCACTATTGAAACATACTGTATTTATATATTATTTAAAGAATTCATAAGGAAAACATTCTTGTATAAAATGGTGCCCAAGCCCATCAAGGCCAGCAATACCAAGTGAGAGAGACACCCACCACTACACCACATACATTTGTCTACATTATTGGTGCTGTCAGTTAAACCTTAGTTCAGCCTTTCTTTTCTGAGCGTGGTACGTTTGTTTTTGTTCTCTCTTTGTTCTCTTCACATCCCAAAGTCTAATCTCAATTTGGTTGAGCATTTAAACACTTTCAGAAATATCAGTGCAGAGGAAGTAAACATGAGATTTGTAAATCATTTTTTCCTCTCCTCATTTATATTTCTTTCTTTGATGATGCCTGAGGGCATTAGTTATCATGTGGAAGTTGTTTGTCTCTTGTTTTTGCTTTTATATTATTTTATTGGTTTTCCAGGGAGCGAGAGGAGAGCCCGGAGTGATGGGACCCCCAGGGAGGCAGGGACCTTTCGTAAGTCTCGCCCCGCCTCTGTGCCATGCAGGGGGACCTTCTACAGTCAGTGGGGTAGACCCTCATGGCCATTAGATCATGGAAATATATGAAATACATTGGAACGTGCATGAAAACCAGAAACAATAAGAACAGTTTCCCAGCCTACTATAGCAGCCCTTTTACAAAGCTATGGCTGATGCAACTTTGCAGTATGTATTACACATTAATTTTCCATGTTGGAGAGGAGCCTATCGATTATATGATGGGAATATGCTGACACTGATAATTTCTCTCTCTTTGTCTCTCTCTCTCACACTTACTTTCTTACTGTCTTTGACTCTCTCTCTCTCTCTCTCTCTCCACCCCCCCCTCTCTCTCTCTCTCCCTCCCTCTCTCTCTCTCTCTCTCTCTCTCTCTCAGGGTATCCCCGGCTTACGAGGGGAAAATGGGGGTCCTGGTCTGAAAGGGGCGGAGGTATGACTGTCCGATGGGTTAAACCAATAGCAACAGCAGCATATACATAATATGGTTCCTGTTTTAGGAGTTTTTATTGCAGCTTTAATCGGCGATCGCGGCATCGTTCCTGTCAGGTTGTGTCTCTTTCAGAAAGTTGCTCTGTCTCAAACAGGGGGAGAAAGGGACCATGGGCCCACCGGGGCCTCCTGGAGGAGACGGACTGAAGGTACACCTGGAGCTCGGAATAGCTAATGCAACATCTATGACAGGCTGAGTCTAGTGCGCTGTGACTCCTCAGTGCCAAAGTGTACTGATCTACTATTCCCAGACAGGGGAGTGATGGGCTGATGGAGAGAGAGAGAGAGAGTGACAGTTGTGACCCCTAGTGATAATTAATTATGTAAAATTGTGAATTTATTCATTTTCTATTTACAGTTTTTGGTTATTTGGTTATGTAAATTATTTTGTGACACGTATTTCAGTTTTTGTTTAATGTAATGTTCTTATGTAAAGGTTTGCCAATACAGAATTTTTGAATCGAATCGTATTTGATTGAATTCAGAGAGGGATGGAAGTGATGGAAGACACAGAAGGGAAGTGAGAGGAGAGAGTGAGAGGGAGGCTGTAACCGAGAGTGACAGAGCGAGACAGGGTGTGGAGATAGATTGGGGTGTGGGAAGAGAGAGGAGAGATGGAGGGAGAGAGCGAGAAGAGTGTTATTATGGCCCTGACAGACTGAGTGACAGTGAGTGACGCCCTCCCACACAAAACACCTTAAAACTCTCAGCTGTGAAATATGACCTTGCTCTTCAGCTTAATGGCCGTTAATAGCACAGCTGTGGCGGTGTGGTGTAATGGCTGGGGAACAGGGCCCGTGAAGCCAAAGGCTGCGGGCCTGAGTGCTGCCGTGGTGCCCGTGAGCGCGCGGTACTTAACCTGGTTTGCCGCAGCGTGATATCCAGCCGTAGAAATGGGCTGCGTGTACGAAAAAATAAGATAAGATTCCGGCTTGGTCAGACGTTCCTACGAACGCAGTTGGCAGCGTTCGCGAGTGGGGAAGCCGGTGAGGGTATGATCGAGTCCTGATCGTTGTGTTAGCGACTCCTACTGGTTGGTCGGGGAGCCTGTTCAGCTGGGAGGGGGATCTGGGGGGGAGATAGCGTGAACCTCCATGCGCGTTACGCTCTCCCAGTGAAACTCCTCGCTGTCAGGTGAAAAGAAGCGGCTGGCGACTCCACATGTATCGGATGGGGAATGTGGTAGTCTACACCCTCCCCAGACCGACAGAGGATAGCGCATCGACCAGCACTGTGTGATACACACAGGGAATTGGCATAACGACTAAATTGGGGAGAAAATGGCGCACAAAAAAAATAAGATGCCCCTTCTGCTTGTGCGAGGTGATGACTGTGTTTGGTGGCTGACGGTTTGTGCTCATTTCAGGGCACCCAGGGTTCTCTGGGGGAATCGGGCCCACCGGGACAGAAGGGAGACCAGGTAACACAGCACTCCTTCAACAGCTGTATACAGTTATATGTCTCAAAGGTCTCTGTCTCTCTCACTTGGCTCTAACTGTCTACCTTTATTTTTGTGCCAAAACGGTTTTGGAAACAGGCTGTCACACGGTGCTGGACATTTACCTGGAAATAGAAAATAGAAAAAAAAAACTATAAATGAAGCAATTTTGGGAAAAATTCCCCAACCCCTTTATAAAGACAGTCGAGCATTTAAAGCCGTCCATAAACACAAAAGAAATATTGGAGAAATCGGGCCTGAACTTTCATGGGTGACTGTGATGAACAGCTCTATTCGCCGTTTGCGAGACCAGTGCTTATGAGCGATGTGAAGGCTATGATTAAGCAGTCAGTTCCACCGCCAGATGTATTCCCAGAATGCAATATACGGTCCCGTCCATACAGCGCTACCGTTTCAGAGCTTGGCTCGTATATTTACTCTGTCAAAATGGCGAGACGGAGGCTTCGGTGAACCGAACGCGTGGACCGCACGTGCTCCTCCGCGGTGCTAGGTGCTAATCGAAACGGCGGCGCGGTCTGGAAAACTTATCGTAACCTCGGGTTGGCTGCGTAGCCTCGCTCAGAATTCTGGGATTGAACTTCACGGTCGGTGACGCGTTTCAAAGGCCACCGTGGCGGGGGGGGGGTGCCGTATCGAAATGCCACGGTCTCATGCTTCCCCGGCGACCCCGTTAAATCCTGGGAGAGAGGCCGCGTGTGGGCTCTGCAGAACGAACGCGAAGGGAGGGGGGGGGGGTGGCCTTCGCTGTGTGAGGAACAGGCGAAACACAGAACTGGGGGGGGGCACGTCGACCTGCGGCACTGCGCTAAGGCGTGCCCCCACGTTGTGGTACGGAATCCTGATGGTGCCAATGCGGCACAGGGCACGGGGCACTGGGCACCGTTCGCTTGCAGTGTTGCCCAGGAACGAGGGTGTTAGTCAGTGAGTGGCTACGTAGCACTGGCCCTGGAACATTACAGAAGCAGCAGCTGGCTGCGTGCTCCCCGGAGGAGAGTGTGTGCTGCTCCCCCATGCCCTCCACCCCCCACACACCTCCCCCCCCGCCCCCCCATTGCCCTCGAATCAACACAGGACGTTGTGGCAAAGAGATGCTCTTGTAAGTACAATGGGGCACTCCAGATAGAGTGAAAGAGGATAAGTATGTTTGAAAACCAGGAGGTGAGGCTAATTGGCGGTGGCTCTCAGGACAGAGCTGAGTGCAGTGCAGCTCTTACTGTTGTTTGTCTTTCCACAGGGACACATCGGTCCCATCGGGACGCGTGGGGACCCTGGAATGCCCGGACTACCTGTAAGTCCCCCCCCCCTCCCCCTCCCCATCTCAGGCCGCCTCCTGCTCTTTCAGCTGCTTCCTCCTCCTCCTCCTCCTCCTCCCTCCCGGTGATATCCTCCTTTAAGCGCCCTGTGAAATGGCTATTGATTTTCTCCGAGGACGGAGCCATTTATCAGGGCCCGTTACCCGGGGAAACGCATTAGGTCACCAGCCCGGAGTCAGCGCCTTGGCAGTAATCCACCGGACTCTCCAGTGGACTTGAGTAACTGACCTCAGGAGAGCTGTTTTAACCCCTCTTTTTCCTTTTCCACCAGACCATGGCGTACATTCTTTTTTTCTTTTCTTTTTATTTTTTAAAGCGAGGGGAGAGTGGACGAGGGATAGTGCGACCTCGAGGCAGGGAAAGGAAATGAGGTCGCTGTAGATCTGTATGTGATGTGACAGCTGAATCCAGGAGCAGCCTATAAGGCGCTGAGCTGGGCTGAATATGAGATTTGGTGGGGGGTAGAAACAGAATACAGCTCTGAATCCTGTCTTGTTTTTCTTCCCACAGGGATTGTTTGGAGAAAAGGTACGTTAAAAGCGCATCCGCTGTTTCAGGGTAGGATTTGTTTATCTGGGGCAAAGCAATCCGTAGGCTGTAAAGCTGGTACACTGCGATTTTTGTGTAGTCGCATCTACATATTGAGGCAAACATAGTGACATTGTTCCATCAGTAGTATGAGAATGGATATTACATTAATGTGCCAGCCTGTGGCCACTGGCAGTACCCTATATCAACATGAGCCACTGAGAGGCCATTGGCACCAAGCATACTTACTAAAGTTCACTTCCTGTATTCTTTTTGCCTCAGTGCATTTTGGGAGTTGGAGTAGCTCTGGGGAACTGCCATCAATTGTAAAGCGCTTTGGATAAAAGCGCTATATAAATGCAGTCCATTTACCATTTAACTGCAGTGCAGTGTATGGTTACACGAACCAGGGCAAAAGCACAAGATCAATTGAAATAAGGTCTCGGCGTGTGGAGTAGCTAGCGTCAGTTGGACCACATGCCTTTTAGTGGAAGTGCATTTGCAGGCTGAACGCTGGTTGCGTGAATGCCTGGTTTCCTCGGCCTGTCCAAAAGGCATCAGATGAAATTGCATTTTGTGGAATGGGGGGCCTTTCATGCTTAATGCTTCCTTTTTAAAATGTCATTTCACAGGGACTGAAAGGGTTTGAAGGACTGCCAGGACCAGCTGGGCCGATGGGGCTGCCTGTTAGTATCTGTGATAAGCCCATTCACACACGCCGTGACATCACAAAGGACCCAGCTGTGGTCCATCTGTAGGCAAAGATACTATATTAGAATTTAATACGACGGTGTACACACATTTTACCTTGTATATTCTTTCCATGTAGTCCTGAACTAAAAAAAGTATGTTGTTGGAATTCCTTAGGCACACTAGGCTGCATAGCAACTAGACCTTAGCCAAAAATAGGAGGAAATACAGACAATTTTCCCTCCTGAATTTTTGGAGTGTGTTTCTTTTGTTCTACCAAAGAAGTTTCAAAATCTACAGTACAATAGTCTGTAAACTGCATTATGTTTACAGGCTGTCATTGTAAACCACTATATGTTCAATGATAAAATGGCCTTTTTAAATACTGTATAATTCTTTACCTCCCTGGTCTATTATTGCTGCTGGAGATATGGATGATGTTCATCACTGACACGTTGCATGACCGTTTTTGTTTGAATTTTTTTTTTCGTCTGCCATGTTTCAGGGGCCACCTGGTCCCCCAGGTCCACCGGGGCCCGCAGTGAACCTCACACTGACAAAGCTAAAGGTAAGTTACCCCCGTTCAGAAAACTGTCACATAATTTACCAGACTGCATTGGCGCACTGTTCAATTACACAAGACCAGGTCAAACCTAGTATATGGCTGGACCTAACACACGTGATGCGGCCGACCAATGGTGTAACTTCATCACTCAGTCACTCACTCAGTCACAGACATTTGCGTTGGTAGGGCTGGCCCCGCTGTTACAGTCCAGCCAAAAATGGTGTTTTTTTTTTAGTTCAGACTTCTTCCACACTAAAGAGTGATTCGATGAAGTCATTTTTAGTTAATGATGTCCTCCACACCACCCTTGCTGTCAGCTTATGACTTTTAATGTCTCCTACACGTTCCCTTAAGCTTTCCCTGGAAAAAAACACATCAGAAAACATGTATTATGGCGGGTGTTTGGTGCCCCAATAAACATACTTTTTAACGCTGATTCTCAATTTTTTATTTTTTTTTGCTATTACAACAAAGCATTTTATAAACCGCTTTATGTGCCAAAAGGAAGAAATCGTAATCTGGACCTCAACGTGATTTATGGGCTTTTTGTTATTAACTGGCCAGTGTTGAGTGCATACTGTACACTGTTGCTAATTCATCTAGCGAGCAGCTACACATTCTAGCTATGTGTTTGTTTATGCATGACTTTGCTTGCTCCATAGCACGCTGGGTATTAGTTACATTTATTTCTCTTCACATTGATAGTAGGTCATTGCCTGCTCCAAGTCCCGAAAGCAAAACTACCCATAATTTTTCATTTTTGACACTTTAAGCCGAGAGCACTGTAGTGTTTTCAGTTAAAACAGTTACCGGCTTAATTAAAAACAGAAGAGATGATTATGTAAGCTAAATGTGAATGGATGGATGTGCCATACATTATTGGGAAAAGCTGGCAGTTTTGGATTGGTTCCCCTCTGGGCCAGGTTCAGTATTCCAGGTCCTTGGAGACCAGCAGAGTATAGTCACATTCATGCATGCAGCATGCTGTCTCTGTCCTACCATGGCATTCTCCTACCGATTTCTATTCAGTAACTGTAAATCCTGTCCTTAAATCTATTTGGAATACATAGTGGAGTTCATGTAAATAAGCGAATTGTCATTTTTTATTGCTGTACTTTTATATCGTTATACTTTTGGGTGACCGTAAGCACGAAGGATTATTATTATTATTATTATTATTATTATTATTATTATTATTATTATAATAATAATTTTGAGCAGTTATGCAGTGCAAAAGCGCTTCCCAGGCACCTTCAAACAGAGTGGAAAAATGAATTAAAGCGGAACATGTCCCTAGTAAAAAAAGGCACAGAGGGCCCGATTTGGCCCTGGGGCCACAGTTTTTATAGTTAATAAAAGCTTTTATAAGTTCTTGAGGCCCCTGCTCTGAAGGAAATGTAGATGCACTGTGCAGACTCCCTCCCTGTGTGTGTCCCCCCCTCTCCCAGGAGCTGACGTACGCATCGGACCGGCCCGATTACCCGCTGATCCAGTCGCTGCTCGACTCGCTGCAGCGGGACCTGCGGCTGCTCGTGGACCCGCCCGACGGCACCAAGGAGCACCCGGCCGCCACCTGCCTGGAGCTGTGGCTGTGCCGGCCCGACTTCCCCAGCGGTCAGAACCCCGCGGGCGTGCCCGTGTCCGTCCACCCTCACGGTCACGCTCCAGAGCCTTATCCGCGCGTCGCTGGGTCTGGAGCTCAGCCGAGCCCGCGACCCAGTACATCACTGGCTCCCAGCTTATGGGTTCCCGTGACCCACTTAACAAGTGAAATCATTTACATTTATATTGCATTTAGGCGTTTAGTAGATACTTTTCATCCAGAGCAACTGACAGTTTTTTTATTTTTTTTTTTAACACATTGTCCCATTTGCGCAGCTTAATAAGATGCCGCAGCAGCTGCAGAGGACGTTTCACTGTGACCCATCCCTGTGTTAACATCTCGTCTGACTTGTTCACAAATGAAGTTAAAATACAAATGTGTGTCTAAACAACTGAAGCGAGTTCACTGTTTAATATCATTGGTTTAGTAGTGGAAGGTGTATTATAGACATGAAATGTTGTCATGTTGCTACAGAAGTAAACTTTCAGCTTACATTTACCTCTGCAGAGCAGTAGTTCCCAGTTGGGTTGATGCCTGATATCAGGACAAGCCTTGACCCAAGCAAAGGTGCTCACCCACTATTTGGGAAGCACTGCTCTACAGGGTGTGGTGGGGAGGGACCACGGGGGTCACAAACCCAGGCCCGGGGCTTCCCAGTGTAGGATGCACACAGTGCTTCCCTTCCAACCACGGTTGCAGTTCCAGTTCCAGTTCCAGTTTAGCAAGCTTTGATTGTTCGGAATTGGACACTGAGGGTGATTTACGGTTTACTGAGGATTGAAGGCCGCAACTGGATGGTAATGTTACGAGGAACAAATGTCCCATATTAATTTAAGGGCTTTGTAATCAGTCATGACAGTTTTCAGATAAGTAATGCGTTCATTTCTGTAATGTGCCTCCTGGACCCAGGGCACCTCATTTTTTTAGACAGAGGTTATATTTCATTTTTAATTGATGAATTGATGGACTGACGGGTGAAATCTCAGCAAAGGCTGCATCTGGAGCCATGAAAGATGTTTTACGCCCCATTTGAAGAAAAAAAAAATGTTCCATCATCACACTGCACTGTAATTTGCTGTGCAATACGTCACAATTTTGTGCGCACAAACATTCCGTTTAAATTATGATGTCATACACGGGTTCTGTACACCTGACCAGAGCGGTCTTGTCTTTTCCAGGGATGTATTACATCGACCCAAACCTCGGCAGCCCAGCGGACGCTCTCCTGGTGCACTGTAACTTCACCACAGCCGGGGGGCAGACCTGCGTGTCCCCCAGGAACGAACAGGTACAGGTGCAGGCACCTCAAGGTCGCACAGGGCCAGTTCACTGAGAAACTGGCATTCAAGTTTACATAACATGAATCACTTCAGAGCTGACCCGTTACGTCCGTTATGCTATTTCCGGATTTAAGGCACCCCTAGTATTGAAGTGCCTACTCATTCCCAGAAAATTCCCCGTTTGGAGTTAATGCTAATCTGAGAGTCTGAAGCTGAACGCGCAGCGTTAAAGCACACGCTAACGAACCGCCGTCTCAAAGGCGTGACATCAGAGTGCCGTGGCGTGTCCAGATTTGCATACATTTTTTTTTTTTTTTTAAACATGCCGTTCTGTAATTTTCTTTTGCTCTTGTCTTACCCCACCGTAAGGGAGGCAGGGGGTGTATTTGCATTTACAAATAGCCTCGCATTACCGATACCCGGCTTCTCGAGTGTGATAATCCTGTCTGCCTGCAGGTGCCCATTAAAGCGTGGCTGAAGGACTCTGGAGCTGAAAGCTCTTTCCATTGGCTGAGCACGCTGGAGAGGGGCTTCCAGGTGGGCTCTCCAAACCTCTAGAGCTGCGTTCAGAATAAGAAACTGCTTTACAAAGCTGAGATGGGTGTATCGAATATGTGGCTGTAGATTTCTGTGTTCGTGGCTTCTGATAGGGCGATTGTGTACATTTTCAGGCTTATTCTTAAATGTGTTATTTGCTGCTTTCGGATATATACCCTTGCATGCCCCTTAAACAGGAGAAAACATATTTTCACAAAATGTTCCAAAGCCTTAAGAGAGCTTAGTGTTCAAGTTGAAACCATAACAAAAATGGTCTGCTTCTTGCAATGCCCCCTGGGATTTAGAATCCTCAGAAGATGTCCTCTCTGTGATCTGCCTCAGAAAAAAAGCCTTTTTATTTCCCCTGTCCTTTCCTGACCTGTCCTGACCCGTCCCGTCCCGTCCCAGTTTGAGTACCCAGGCGCCAGTGTGGTCCAGATGAGGTTCCTCCGGCTGAACAGCCGTTCGGCCACGCAGAGAGTGACGTTCTCCTGTCGCCATGGGAGCAGGCTGGGACCGAGGGAGAGAGACGTCAAATTCCTGGCCAACACTCGGAGGCAGAGTTTCTTGGGCACGCTGAGAGACTGCGTGGTGCGTATTTTCCTACCGTCGTTTTTCATTTAATGACTTTGAATTTTAAAATCAGTTTATTCATACATATTTATTGGATTTGTTTCCGCCAAATAGAACCCAGAAACCATAGAGGGCAGAGGTTTTGTGTTACGGAGATGAAACCTATCACGCTATCCGGTTAATTTGAGAATAAATACTGCAAATACTTCTGAATTCAACCACACAACAAGATAATAGGGCGTCTTAATGTGATTGGTGGTTATATCTTATAAAAAAGGAAGATGCCCAATGCGCTTCAAGCCGGCTAAATAAAGGAGGACTAATTAGGTGCTCAACAGCCAGGACGGTCAAACTATAGAGAAAAACTCCATCTCCCCTGATTCATTAAACAGTGTCTTGCCCCAAGCTCAGTGTGCTTCAGCATTCCTTATTTCAGGCTAGTCCCTGAGAAGTTGTCCAGATGAGTCCTTCTCTATAGATTATTATTATTATTATTATTATTATTATTATTATTATTATTATTAATAATAATAATAATAATAATAATAATAATAGTAATAAGTTACAATAGTTAATACTAATAATAATTTTATGTATGTATTTATTTATCAGGGACAATAAATAGTCAAATTGATGTGTTGTACACAAAATGGCCAAAAGGCTGCTTTTCATTGGTTGTCCCAATGAAAGGTCTTCATTGGATATGAGTAATTAAAGCTACTGGCTTTGCATTGGATATTACTGAAAGTCACTTGAGCAGATCAATTGTCTCACTAAGCAGCAGCGTTGTGGAGAATAACAGTGTCTCGGTGTGCAAGCTGGGTAATTAAGCAGCTTTTCAGCCCGGACCCGGGTCGATGATACGTTTGTGGCTGTTGTTCCTTGTTGATGGCACAGCAGCCCGTGGAAGAAGGGGATTCTGGGCCGCAGCAGTCCACATTTCAGTTCGATGAGCCGGACCTGCTCCCGATCCGGGACCTGGCGGTGTTTGGCAGCAGCGACCTCACGCAGGAGTTCGGCTTCACCATCGGGCCGGTGTGCTTCAGCTAAGGAGGGGTCCCCCCTTCCCAACACCCCGTCAACATCACCACCACCCCCCAATGCCCTCACTCCCCCACCACACACACCTCTCCTTACAAGTGGGGCCCACATGCCACTGCAAACTGGACCAGGAGAAGCCAGAAGAATGAGGACAAAGGGAATCTCTACTCCTCTGTCCCACAATTCCTTGTTTTCCGCTGATCACCAGAGAGAGGTAGCTGCACTAGCAGGACCATGCTCTCCCGCGTTTCTCATGGTTTACAGAGGCAGACCGGCGCTCCACGTTTTACTCGTATTTAAGACTCCCTGTGAGAGTGGCAACATCTCCAGAAATGGGTTCTCCAGAAGGACTACCTTGTTTTTTTCCTGTTTGAATTTCCTGTTTGTGTTTACAGAGACATTTATATTGAAACATTTTGTTAATTTATATATTTTATGTTTTTCGGTTTGTTTTCATATATAATGGTACTTTTTTATTGTTAATCCAGGTTTTTTTTTTTAAATAGCAGTGGTATAAATACTGTACAGTCATTTTATTTGATTTTTCTTACTCGATCAGCTCGCTCAAGTGTTCGAGGCCCTGAGAGCTGTTGCTAATAGTATGGCAGGCTTATCTTGCACAACTTCAACAATGTGTTCCTGTGCAGAACACAGCTAATATTCTCTCAGATGGGCTCACAAAGCACTACTACTACCTCCCTTAAGGGTTGTTGGTTAGTTGAATCTCTCAGTAAACTGACTTAAAATTTTAAAATCTCATGTGTAACAAACTGGTGCCCGACCTGCTTTTTTTTCCCAGTTCACTTTAAACGGTAAGTGTGGTGGATTAACCTTTACCCTGATGCTAAAATGAGAATGAGCGCCCGGCCTCATACTGAAATATGCGTTCTGGCAGCTGATTCCCGACCTGATAGGAACCCAATTCGTGTTGCTGACATTCGCAGGAGCGGAGAGGAATTTTTTATGTTCCCCTCTTTCCAGCGACAGTTGATATGGGAATATATGAATTTGAAAAGCGACCGGAGGATGTGCAAGTCCATACGCAGCACATTCCGAATTCCCAGCAAGCGGCTTCGCAAGGGCATCCAGACTTAGGGAGGCTGTCGCAAGAGAGAACAAACGCAAACATCTATCTTGAGAATAAACTCCTTGGGATGGTCACGTTACTGATAAAGCTGTCTGCTCAACCTTTCGTAAAAGGCGCATTAAATTGGTGCTGTGTAGCACTCGAAGACTGTGGGCGGACGATGGAGATCTCAGGTTAAACAAATGCACATTAAAAATTAATAAATGACATCAGCTGTGTACAACAATAACACAATTTGCAACGATATTAAACGTGTTACACTTCAGCAAAGACAGGGCTTGAATCTTTTGTGTTTGTACTGCAGGGTATTGCGTATTTTCAAATATGTTGACATGTTTCTCCTTTGTGAACTGACCAACAATGCCCTTACTGTAGACTTCAGGGAGTCATGAAGCAAGTACCTACAGTGCCATCTTCAGCCTCCTGTCCATCACGGCTAACCAAAGAGACACATCTCGGCGTCTCCTGCTAAAATTGCTGTAGTCAGTGCAGTCGTGTACTGAACATGAATACCTGTACCTTGCAAAATAATGCTCTTAAATGCTACAGGTGATGTGCAGGTAATTTTGCTTTTGCTTGTTGAATATGTGTTCAGTGCTCTCTTTTGCCTACAGTGCTGTTTATGTAACGTACATGAATAAGATCAGTAACTATTCCACAGTCATTTTTTACCAGTCGTGTGCCCAAGGTTAGCCTTTTGGTACATTGTTGCATAGCTTCAGTGAACTTTCACATCAAGCCCCAGTACACACTATGGGAACATATCAATTTTAAATATGGTTGACTTAGCTGGCTGAGACTAATCCATTGGTGCTATACCTGATACAGCAAATGTTTTTTTCCCAGTCATTGTTTTTGTATTATTAGCGTACTTGTTGCAATATTTTTTTATTAAATGATATGCTGGTCATTTGTTTTAGTTTTATGAGTGGTTCACCCTTGAAATCACAGCAGTGTATCAGATCAATAAACAATTACTTTATTCAGTTGGTTTGTTTTCATGTTGGATATCTCCCGATACTTTGTACTTTGTGACAGAATGAACATGCTTAGAATCCCAAACTAGCCAATGAGCACACAATTAAGACCAGATTCTTTACATCTCCAAGACTTGCATTCTTTGCACAAGTAAATCAGTACATACAATAAAGTTCATAGATAATGAGGATTATTTACCGTTAGGTTGATTTTGAAATGTACTATTTACAACTTGTTTAAGATTTCTGCTCTATTGTCCCACATAATTTGGCAATTCGATTTAAAGTTAGCTGTTCCCAGAACTGCTGTAATTGAGCCACTGTGGTTAAAATAATGCGAATGAGAATAAATTATCAGAATGAAAAAAGTCAACACTTAGCCTGTGTAGGGTGACCCTTACATAGTCAACAATCAAAAATCCAGCTAGCTTTCCTCTGGGGAAAGTTAATGAAAGTGTTAAACATTAAATCAGCAGTGTCCTCTGGGATTGTGATCCAAAACTCTCTGAAGAAAAAAGATGTGGAAATGTATCATTTTGTCATCCTGACATGATATACTTTCCACAAGTATCTTCTCTGGTATCTTGCAACACAGGAGATTAATTTCCAGCAAACTACAGTACCAAATACTGACACTTCTGCAACACGCAAACAGATTGCATCATCAACTGGTAAAATTAAAAGATATAGGCTACCTAGATAAACAAATTAAACTCAAGCTGAAGTAAAGCAGGCAATATTAAATTAGTGTCGCTTGTTGTAATTCAGGTCCAGAAAAGGCAAGTCTCACTATCCTTACATGGAAAACAGTAGCCTAAGCCAGTGTATCTCGACCCTGGTCCTGGGGACCCACTGCCCTGCATGTTTTAGATGTTTCCCTGCTCACACACACCTGATTCAAATGAATGGGTCGTCATCAAGCTCTGCAGAAGCCTGATAACGACCCATTCATTTGAATCAGGTGTGTTGGAGCAGGGAGACATCTAAAACATGCAGGGCAGTGGGTCCCCAGGACCAGGGTTGAGAAACACTGGCCTAAGCAGAATAACCATAGTTCTGGGCATTTTGCACCATCATAACGTTTATCAACCAAAACCGGCAATTATGAAAACATAAACTCCAGGATTAAAAGGGCTACTGTGTCAGACAGATATAATACAATAAACTATGAACACCCCGTGAACAATCCCTTTTGCAGAAGATTACAGTTGTGAATCTGTTGTAATACCACCTCCTAAACGCCAGTCTTAAACGTGGGAAACGAAGGGTTAATCCGGAATGATGACGCGAATATTACTCCATGTGAAGTCATGTGGCCAAACCAACTGTCACGTAAACATTAGCTAGCTAACCTCGTCTACAAGCTCCAGTAATGAGCGAAGCATCATGCGAGGCCTAGTTAGCTAGCTGTCCAACAATCTGTTAGATAGGTACTTTTACAAAAACAAAACGTGCAGCTGCAGTGCTAGCTTGTTATAGTCAACCAGCTCAATGGTAAACGTACGCTGCCTGTCCCTTCCACTTCTCTCGCGCAGTCAGCAGCATTGGCTTTGGGGTGGCTAACTAGCTGCTGGTATGCTGTATTCCAAGTCCTGAACAATTCTATAAGATTTTATTTGAGTAGCCGATTTATTAATTCGAACAACACGTTGCCCGTTTAGTGTATCGAGCTCCTTTCGCAGCGAGGGCGGCTGCTTTCGCAGCGAGTGCCGAGGTGCTTCTTTGGAATCGGCGTCGTTAAGGTAGGGTACTGTTTCTTGGCGAGCTAACATTTGCTGGTTATACCTACCTACCTGTCCTGTTAGAAAAGTTTTTGAAAGTCTTTGCTATCTTTTGCATTGTGTCTCAGTTTTGACAACCTTTGACAACTGGCTTAACGGTGAACTATATAGCGGGTTAATTCCAGCGTTGACCAAGAAATGTCATAACTACTAACGTACCTTGGCTAGGACAAGTAAGTGCTATTGGTTGGCTAGGTAGCACGGGCAGTGCATTGTATTTTCCCGGCTTACTCAAATGACACGTCAGTCGTTGAGTTGGTTTAATTCCTGTTTGAACGAAGCGAACGGAACAGGTGAGTTGATGTCTGCAGCTTGTTAATTAAACTGTTCGTCCGTAACCGCTAAATGTCTGGTGAAGTTTCACTAACCAACTAACCAACTCTATAACGTTAAGTGTACACTTCTAGTTTTGTATTTTAGTTTTACCTATCCTTCAAAGGTTAAGAAGGTTGCTATTAATAATAGCCAGTAGTACAGAAGTACATGACGTGATGTGGAAACCCAAGTTATAATTTGAAACACACTGATATTCAAATTATTGTTTGATTGTTCGTTTGTAAAATGGATTGTAGTCTATTTGAGTTTCCATTGCTAAGTTTTAGACTAGGAATAACATTAGCTGTGCTTTCAATATTTTGATTGGCTAATATCAGAGAAAGCAGATGGCTCTTGTTCTACTGTATTGCAAATAAGTGACAATAATTTATCATAGCGTTAGTCATTGAATATGAATTATTGCAGCTTTGTAGGCCAGGGCTATCCTATTTTGACTAAAGCCGTCCCTTATACATTACTTGTATTCCAGCATGTAGTACAGACAAGAAATAGAGGTTTTCTTGGACAGAACATTTCTGAAAACCTCCTCAACATTTTCAGCCTCTGCTCCGTTATGCCTTTTTTTTTTTTGGAAGACCCTTAACTGCATCTGGAACCGGAGTGCAGTCCATCTACCCAACTCTGTGACATTATCATATAGCTCAGTGGTCTCCAACCCTGGTCCTGGAGAGCTACCGGGTCTGCTGGTTTTCATAGTGACTTGTGCACTTCATGAATCAATTAGAGCAGTTGACTACACAGTTAACTCAACTCACCTGGTGTCTTGGGTCTCAATTGGGTGCTGATTTTAAAGTGAAAACAAAAACCAGCAGACCCTGTAGGGTTGGAGACCACTGATATCTTAAAGCCTGGGCCTCTCATTGAGGAATACCCCGGTTCTTCCTAGCTTTGTCACTCTCTGTGAGTAAGCGGATTAAATCCGGTGCCTGACACCAATGCAACAACTGTTTTCAGCCTTTTCTTTTTTATTTATTTTACACCCCCGAGTGGAACTCCTGTGTATCCCCCCTTCCTTACTACATTAATATTCACTCCAGCACTTAACTGTAGCATAGAATATTGTAGGCCTAATGATGAGGGACCTTGTCCGGTCTGACTTTGTGAAAATTGGATCCCAGAAACAATGGCTGCTTGAGACCTCTGCTGTTTGGTATTTATGCACAACCTTGACAAAGACACCAGTAGCAGAACAGTTACTGTATCTCAATACACAAAACTAAAGTGTGAAGCACAGTTTTAGTTACAAATACTTGGCAAGTTCAATGAGATATTTAAATTGAATCTGAAAGTGTGCAGAGGCCTTGCATTTTTTAATGTGGCCAATCACAGTTTCAGATTGGAAAAAGGAAATGGCTCATGTACAATATCCAGTAGCATTTTGTATGGATACAAGGTGGTGTCTTTTGTACACTGAGTGCAGGGGTGGCCTTCTGGATGATTTTCAGTGCTTGAGTGCCCAAGGCAATTTGACTGCGTGCTCGAGTACTTTTTTTGCATTGTAGGTGTGTGCAGAGACTATGGGCCTGATTTGCATACATGAAACTTGCAGTGCAAATTGCAAGCTGATGATGGTGTGTGTGTGTTGGCGTGTTCAGTCTGCCTGCAATTAATGTATGATTTACAAAGGCTACTGCTAATTACGAATGGTATTGCGGCTGCCTACTATTCCTATTTTGAGTGCGAAGCAGAGCTTAAAAGGCACAGTTGAAAAAACAAAAACTCCTGTTTAGTGCATTGAATACACAGTGAAATGTATAGTGCTGTTTCAGCAGTCCACTCTGGCCATATAAACTTTGCAAATTGATTTAACACTGAACGTTGTATCTTCATTGGGTGTAGAGACATTGACGTATCTTCTGGTGCCATGTAAGGGCATATCTAGCACTACAGACCCGGCAGGACAAAATGTGTACTGCGATATTCCAGCTGTGGCGGCGGTTGGTGATTGATTTAATCTCGATACGAGACTGTGATGTTCAAGTAGAACTTTATTTATTTATTTGTCCCCAGTGGGGCAATTGGTGCGACAATTGCCGGGATGGAATGGGAACGTTGCATGAGAGGTTCTGGGTCATCTCTTATTCATCCCAGAAGAGTAATAATTTCTGTGGTTGGGTGTTTGTCACTGAAGTCTCAGGTGGATTCCATGATTTCTATATTTTTCTTAAGGCAGTTCCGTGAATTTTACAGTTTATAGTGTTTACCGTGATTTTTCAGAAGTGTTGGATGGTAAGCAACTAAGCATAATAAATTACCTGCATCTGTACCTGCCAATAATATGCCAGATGAGCGCTGTCAGACAGAGATTGTATGCTGCCAGTCCTTTTAATTCATATCGCCCCTGCAAAGAGTGCCAGCTGGAATCATTGGCTACCTCTTTGCGCAAACCATTGTGCAACTGGTCGAAACACAAGCTGTCATTAGTCCGTGAAAAAAATGCATGACGACTGAGAATGACAATTTGCAAGATTTATTTTTGGCTGGACCGCAACAGCAGGGCCAGCCCTACAAACGCGAATGTCTGTGACTGAGTGAGTGACTGAATGAGTGATGAAGTTTCACCATTGGTCGGCCGGATCACCTGTGTTAGGTCCAGCCATATACTAGGTTTTTACCTGGTCTTGTTTAAAAATCACTTCAAAGAGAGTTCTGTGTTTAATAAAACCATTGGGCTCTGTTTAATTATCCTGTTCACACTGCCACGGTGTTGATTAGAATTCTGATGCATGGCCCCCTAGAATAATGTGGGACTTATCTTGCGCATCATTGGCTGTGTCCTTGGTGATGCCAGCGATGCTGAAACCCCCAGGACCGGGTTTGCCCTTCTCTGCTGTAGGCTGTAATGTTATGCTAGCGAGGGCTCAAGGTCCTTTTCAAGGTAGCGGATTAGAAGAGCGGGCTCGTTCTTGTGGGGGGGGGGGTAGACGGCTCTCTGTGAATTGCATTTGCGTGCATCCCGCTGCCAGATTAGATTTTTTTTAATGTTTTTCAACATTTCATCTACCTACAGTATGACCTGTAAGCTGTCCCCATGCTGTGGAAACTGCCATAAAAACATATTTGGCCCCATCCTGAGTTTTTCTATTATTGGCATGTTTGCTCACTGAATGGTTTCAGATCTTTAGGCAAAAAGTAGTATCAGACAAAGGGAACCTAAGTTAACACAAAACACATTGTTATTATTATTATTTTTTTTCCATTTCTTTAATGAAAAAAATTATAACACCCTTATGAGAAAGTAACTTCTCTCTTCCCCGTAGCAGGGCTGCGTCTATGACCTCACTGCCTGGCCGGAGAGATGTACCCACCGCCACGGAAGGATTTTGTATCTTTAACCCTCAGTGAGCGGGACGGCGGCAGCTACAACAACAGCAAGCACTGGCGCAGGCAGTCCTGCTGGAGGGTCAGTCTGCCGATGCCCTGCACCTGGCCCCTCCCCTCGCCCCTCCTGGCCCCTCCCCTTGCCCCTTCTGCCCCCTCCCCTCGCCCCTTCTGGCTCCTCCCCTCGCCCCTCTTGGCCCCTCCCACACCTGGCCCCTCCATTCCAGCCTCTCCTGGGAGTTCACAGACCTAAAAGGAGAGGAGAATGGTTTCCCTCCTCTGTCAATCCAACAAGAAATATTTATTTACATAGCACATTTCCTACACAGGCCTTCCAATGTAATGTCATTTTATTTTAAAATAAAAGACGTGTTAAAATTCGTGAGAGACATGGTGAAACCAGAAGGCGATGAAACGAAAGAAGCAAACGAAAGCAAAGAGCCCTTTTCGTTCTCGGAAGCGCACAGCTGGCTATTTTCAGCCCTGCAGCTGGTCTGTCACGCGGGATCATTTTCTCTGTAGTACACTTCACTTCTCTCACACTAATTTGTGACCCTGGCGGAAGATGTCCCCCCCCTCTAATAGATGAAACGTCAGAGGTGTTTCGTTGTGCGGGCGGCAGCGGTGACGGCGTTTCTGCGTCTGGTCTAAGCCCGGGCGCTCCCTAGCTTTGGAGAGTGGTCCAAGATGGCGGAAGGATGGCCATTCTTGGTAGTGACTCCACGGGAGTCATTGATGTCACTTCTCCTTTTGGCTCGTGCTTCTGACAACCTTTTTATTGTGAGCGTGCGCTTGTCCTGTGCTCACTGTGCTCTTTTATTTCCTGTTTTTAATGTCCGGCTGCAGAAGTGGAAGCAGCTGTCGAGGCTCCAGCGCAGTCTGATTCTCTTCCTGCTGGCGCTGCTGGTGGTTTGTGGGATCGTCGCCTACCCCAATCTGACGGACCACTGGAGAGGTACGATTAAAATCGCCTTAATTTCCATACCCAACGTCGCTGCGTTGGACCGCACAGACTGCTATACCTGGGACTGCCGCTAGGGACCATGCAGATTTCTTACACTTTGTGACCAAAAGTATCTGGACACCCCCTGGTCGGGGGCTGTTTTTCATGGTTTGGGCTAGGTCAGTGAAGGCAAATCTTAATGCTACAGCGTATAATCACATTCTAGATGATCCTGTGCTTCCCCAACTGTTTGGGGATGGCTGTTTCTTGTTTCTGCATGACAATGCCCCTGGGCACACAGCGATGTCCGTATAGAAATGGTTTTGTTGAGAATGGTATGGAAGAACTTGACTGGCCTGCACAGAGCCCTGACCTCAACCCAATCCAACACCTTTGGAGTCAGTTGGACAACTAACTGCAGGCCAGGTCTGATCTCCCAGTCAGTGTCTGACCTCACTAATGCTCTTCTGGCTGAATGGAAGCAAATCCCTGCAGCAATGCCCCAACATCCAGTATAAAGCCTTCCCAGAAGAGTGGAGGTTGTTATAGCGGCAAAGGGCAGACCAACTCCATATTAGTGCCCGTAATTCTGGATGAGAGGTTGGCTGTCAGGTGTCCACATACTTTTGGCCATGTAGTGTATGTTCATCAATACTGCACTAATAATACTCATTTAAAGCTGTGTGTTTAAACTGCTTTGTAATGTGAATAGAGCAGAGAAAAAGCAAAGATACAAAACTTTTAAGTCGGTAAGCAACTCATCAGACCCTACACCCCAGCTAGACCTCTCCGTTCTGCTGCCACATGTCGCCTGGTCCCTGCCCCGGCTCGCACCAGCACCCGGTCACGCCTCCTGTCTGTTCTAGCCCCACGGTGGTGGAATGACCTTCCTGTGCAAGTCAGAACAGCAGAGACCCTGGCCGTCTTCAAACGTGAACTGAAGAAATCCCTCAGCAATGCCCCAACATCCACTCATAAACCTTCCAAAAGTTTGTCTAAAAAAAGGGTGACAATTCATACTTATAGCCTAAGAATTTGATAGAGTCTGCTGTCAGGTGTTAAATACTTTGTCCAGTGTTTGTTAATGACTGCAGTATAATCTCTTAAAGCGTTGTCTAAGAACCTATAATGTAATGTAATGTAATGTAAGCAAGAAGTCAAAAATAATGCATGACAGTAGAGTATCAAAATTGAGATGTGCAGCGCAGTGACAGTTATACGGTGCTGCTCGGTGTGTCCAGGCCTCTCTGACAGGTCAGTGAGGGACGACTGGGACAAAGAGAACGAGGCAGACCTGAAGCCTGTCCTGCCGGGGGTCGTCCCGGGGGTCGTGCCGAAAGTCGTTCCAGAGCCGAAGGAAGAGGAGGACGGGCTGGTTCTTCCCAAACCCCACGCCGCGGTCAGCACCGCCGTCTTGCTACATTCACGACACGGCATCTCATTCATTGTTCATTACGCCACGTCGCATTGAGTTACGTTCATTTGGAGGATGTGCTTTTCCAGGGAAACCCGAAAGTGCAAGAGAACTGAAGTACGCCTTTATCAACCGGGTTAACTGCGCTCCCAGACAAGCCAGTGCAAGCATCACTAGAAGGCTATGCCAACCTAGATCTAGGACACAATTATGGCATAGATGTTCCTGTCAATACCATAATGATCACTGACTTTAATGAAGATAGCGAGTGATGGGAGGGGAGCCAAGAGGCAGACTCGAGAGATGAGTCTGCAGTCAGTTTTGGATGGTGGCCAATGGTTTTACTCTCTTTTGTCAACGTGTAAAGTTTGTTCAACCACTGAGGGGCATTACTCCACCCATTTCTCATATAGGCTGTCACATTACGCTCTTGGAAAACTGATTAAAGAAACAGCAGAACTGAGCTTCACAAACGCCCACGAGAGACCAGTATGCCTCTGGCAGGCCATGCTACAAGCTTACCCCTTTCCAACAGAGATTGAATGCGGGGCTAATAAACTCTGGGCCTGCAGTGGGGGTGGGGGGTAATGCGTTTTTATAGCGATGAACTGTAAATTGTGTGTTGGCATACACACCCGAGAACAGTTTTATCGCTCCTCAAATCTGACCATCAAAATAGTGCTTCCTTTGGGCACGGACAATGCAGAGCCCTGATTGACCGGACACGTTTTTATCTTTTTGAGATGTGTTATAAATTCTGAAAGGCCGCTAATGTTATCGTCCTAGATGAGCCGGATTGTTACTGCTGTAGTGTAGGCAGTTTCATTCATTAGATTTTGAGTGATTTTTACCGCCAGCATCTCAGATTGTCATTCCCAGTGGAAACTTGCCTGTACAGAGCTATCATCTACTGCCAAACGCAAATATCCGATCTCAGTTTAGCGAAGCAGTTTGGGCGCTGTGCTAATGACCCAAACTGTTGGTTCCAATCTTGAGTGGGGCTCAGCTTTTCGGGAACCCCTGAGCCACTTACAAAAGCCGCTTATTTCTGTCCCCCGTCAGCAGGTACCCGGCCGTACGAACGGGTCGCTTGGTGCCGTCGCACCCCGAAAACGGACTCCTGCTGAGCATGCTAATTGATGGAAAGCAGGTCCATTGTTCTGGTGGTGTGAACGCAGCTCACAAGCCCAGAGGCTCGGCTGCAGCAAGTTCCCTTTACTTTCCCCCTTATTTTTATCCTATGTTTATACTGGGCGCGCTCTTCTCATTAGAGCTGAGTGTAAACTGTTCGTGGGCTACTTGCTACTCTAGAGTATGAGCTCTGCGGCATTAAGAAATGAAACTTTTTATCAGTACTGGCCTTTAACTTTCTGCTAATGTTGATTTGTCAGACAATTTGTCAGGGAAAAAAAAGCAATTTTTTGTAGTTAAAGTCTCTATTAGTACCCATCAGTAGAAGGGCGAAGGAGGTTTCGGCCTTCACACCGACATTGGAATGGGAAGTTTGCGCTCGCTCGTTATATTTGAAGCTGACGATCACTGGAGACGGGGATAGTTCCCCCCCCCGCGTGCCCCCAAACCCACACAGCAAACAGGCAAGCGAGCGGGGCCTGATGGGAATCGATTGATGAGTTATACATGCTCATAATCCTGAATGCGGAGAAACGTCCCAATACAATTAAAGCACGGCTGACTGTTCCACAGGAGAGCTCCCCTGCTGGTGCTTTCTTGTTAAATCCTCTCTCTCTCTGTCTTTTTCCTTTTTTCTCTCACTCTCTTTTCTCTCATTCTTTCCCCCTCTTTGTGTCACTGTCTTTGTCTGATGCTCTTTTTTCTCTCTTACTCTTTCTTTCTATCTTACTCTTTCTCCTTTTCCCTTTCCTTCTTCCCTACATCCTTTCTTGCTCTCTGCCCCTCTCTTTCCATTTCCTTTTCTCCCTCTTGGTCTTTCTGTCATTCTCTCTCTTGTGAACCTGATAACGGTGAGGCATTTGAATTCATGTTTTGAGGCGTACTTACTGTGCTGTTATTCTTTTGCATTTTGTTTTTAGGCTTTGTTGTTTGGTCTTGCCCAAAATTAATCTTGATTTGTTTGGGTCCTATGGTCAATAAAGGGAAGTCAGATCCCACTCTCTTCTCTCTCACCCCCTCTCTCTCAGAAGAAGCTGTTGCCAAACAGGCGTGGCCCCCCCAACCTGCAGGGCCGCTGGAAACGAGGGAATGAATCGGACTGGCAGGCGAAGGAGAAGGAGAAGGAGAAGCAGGGGCCTGTGGCAAAGAACAGAGATGAAAAAGTGCGAGGAGAGGAGGAGGAAGAGGGAGAGAAGCCACTGATCAGGTGAGCCCCGGCTTGCCCCGACAGGCTTCCAAAAACCAACCCGATTGGCCGCTGAGGTCATTCAGCCTAGCACGCTCGCCTCTGATTGGCTCAGACAGCCAACACTGGGACACCAGGGCCATTCATTACCAGACAGGTGTCAGGAGCACGGTCCGTGCCTGCTGTAGCGCGATGAGAGTGTGTGTTGTGTCTGTGTGTCTGTGTCTGTGTGTGTGTGTGTGTGTGTGTGTGTGTGTGTGTGTGTGTGTGTGTGTGTGTGTGTGTGTGTGTGTGTGTGTGTGTGCGAGCGTGTATGTGTGCGTGTGTGCGTGTGTGTGTGTGTGCGTGTATGTGTGTGTGTGTGTAAACACTGGGAGTCCTCTCTTGTTTAGACGCTAATTAGCAAGCGTAATGGCCCATGATGCCTGCTCCACAAAACAGGATGATGAAGGAAGTGAGGGGGGTGAATTCGGTCAGTGAAACTCTTTCCTGCACGCAAACTAAATGCATAAATTTGAGGAACCCTGGGTTCTTCCTGGGGGACAGATTCTTGTTTGAGAAGACCCTGTTTGTGGCCGTGTCCTGTGCTGTAGACAAGACTCTTTGTGTTTCCACCAAATTGATGCTGCTGTGATTTAGAAATTTTTTTATGTTGAAGATCCTGAAGACCCTCAGCGTCTCACTGTTCTTGTTTGTGATGTGTGCGTGTGTGTGTACGCATGTGTACGTGCTCCTGCGTGTGCGTGTGTGTGTGTGCCTGTGCATGTGTGCATGCGTGTGTGCATGCGTGTGCATGTATGTGTGTGTGCATGTGTGTGTACGCATGTGTACGTGCTCCTGCGTGCGCGTGTATGTGTGCGTGTGTGTATGTGTGTGCGTGTGGGCGTGCGTGCGTGCGTGCGTGTGTGTGTGTGCGCGTGCGTGCCTGTGCATGTGTGTGTGTGTATGTGCGTGTCGCTCTGCAGCTGGAGGGGGGCCATGATCGAGGCTGATCACGCCACGGAGCCGCAGCCCTCTGCCAAAGAGAAGGACCCGGTGCCTTCCGGACCCGCCGAACCAGGAGAGAGTGCCCCCGTGGGGCCAGGTCAGGAACTGCATTTAGTCTTTACACACACCCACAGGGCTCAGGCCCAATGGGACACTCACAGACACGCCCACAGGGCTCAGGTCCAATGGGACACTCACAGACACGCCCACGGAGCTCAGGTCCAATGGGACACTCACAGACACGCCCACGGAGCTCAGGTCCAATGGGACACTCACAGACACGCCCACAGGGCTCAGGTCCAATGGGACACTCACAGACACGCCCACGGAGCTCAGGTCCAATGGGATACACACAGACACACCCATAGGGCTCAAATTCTGTGGGATACACACAGACACACCCGCTGTAGCCTGCAGGTCAGTGGATGTCATTGGTAATTAGGCCAAGTGAACCGCATGCTGTGTGCTATAACTTTGTAGGCGAGAAATAATGGAGTGTAAAAAAAAAAAAAAAAAATCTGTTTGAAATGCTGCTTGCTGTTAGTGTTCAATATGTCCAATTAGCTATTTTGCAGGTGCTTTTAAACCAAAGCAACTTGCAGTAGGAGCATTTCGTTGGTAGATATTGGAATGCAAGTGTTACCATGACACATTATAGTTAAAGTATAGTTTATTTTGTAATTGTAACCTGTGTTTCTCTTGGTATATGTGTATGCACGTGTGTGTGTGCTCTGTGTGTGTTTGTGTGTGCATGTGTACGTGAGTGTGCTCTGTGCGCGTGTGTGTGTGTGTACGTGTGCTGTGCGTGCGTGTGTATGCATGTGTGTGTGTGTATGCGTGCATGCGTGTGTGTGTATGCGTGCGTGTGTGCGTGCGTGTGTGTGTGTGTGTGCTGCGTACGTGTGTTCGTGTGTGTGTGCGTGCGTGTGGGTGATGATGCGTGCGTGATGTATGGTGTGGTGTGTATGTATGCGTGGTGCGTGCGTGTTGTGTGCGGTGTGTGTGTGTGTGGTGTAGTGTGTGTGTGGTGTGTGTGCGTGCGCTGTGTGTGGTGTGGTGTAGCGTGTGTGTGGGTGTATGCGTGTGTGTGTGTGTATGCGCTGTGCGCATGTGGGTGTATGCGTGGCGTGTGTGTGTATGCGTGCGTGCGTGTGGGTGTATGCGTGCGTGTCTATGTATGCGTGCGTGCGCGCATGTGGGTGTATGCGTGTAGCAGAGCGGATGCAGGCGGTGCTGGAGGCCTTCAGACATGCCTGGAAGGGCTATAAGGAGTTTGCCTGGGGCCATGACGAGCTCAAGCCCATCTCCAAGTCCTTCGGGGAGTGGTTCGGTCTGGGGCTCACCCTCATCGACGCCCTGGACACCATGTGGATCCTGGGCCTGAAAGAAGGTACGGTGGCCCGGCCTGGACAAACATGCGATTCCAGCAGAAGCCTTCAGTAGCCCAGGAGATGGGCACACGTTTTGTTTGTCAAAGAGCAAATTGGATGGTGTTGAAAATGAAGGGCAGGATTGGGGTGGCTGGGTCATGTGTACCCGGTTCCTTTAGTCAAACACGGGTGCATTTTTTCTGTATCTGTATCTCAGATGGTGTAGGAGGTAGGAGGATTGGGGTCAGTTAGATTGTAGTTCAATCAGTTCAGGAAATGAATGTGTGTGGCTCTCTCTCACTCACTCTCTCTCTCTCTCTCTCATATGCTCTTGGGCAGAGTTCCAGGAGGCCAGGAAGTGGGTGGAGACGGAGCTCTCCTTCTCCAAAAACGTGGACGTCAACCTGTTCGAGAGCACCATCCGCATCATGGGGGGTCTGCTCAGCACCTACCACCTGACTGGCGACTCCCTGTTCTTCGACAAAGCTGTGAGTCGCAGAGCCAATCTCACCGCCCCCCCCGCCCCCCCCCTTCCCCACCTCTCTCTCCAGCTGTCCAAATGTGCCGGTGACCAGTAAGAGTAACTGGAAATGATTTCTAAATGAAGCTTTCAGCTGCGTTAGGCTGTTCCTGTAAGTGAACAAGTAGGAGGGCCGGGAAATGGAGGCTGTTTTGAACGGTGCTTTCTTTTTTAAGTGCAGAGGCGGCAGGTTTTATCAGAGCATTCACAGTTTCCAGTTTGGAGAGAGATGTGTACATGATTGATTGTTTTTTTTTTTTCTTTCAGAAAGATTTGGGGTCCCGGTTAATGCCTGCGTTCAGCACCCCCTCCAAAGTGCCGTACTCGGACGTGAACCTGGGGAAGGGCACCGCCCACCCTCCCCGCTGGACCACCGACAGCACCGTCGCCGAGGTAACCAGCATCCAGTTGGAGTTTCGAGAGCTGAGCCGCCTCACCAAGGACCCCCGATACAGGGTGAGCCCCCCCCCCCCCCCCTTCTGTCACCACCTGCATGAATAACCCAGGAGTGTTCTCACTCAGGGTCCCCCCAAAAACCCGTACGCTCCCATTCTCTACCGCATTTCTCACCAAACACAGCAAGCCAGGAGCTCAGCTGCCTTGCCCAGCACCCCCTCTCTAACACAGGGTTGGGCTGGACAGACCGGGGTCTACACCTGCACTCTCCACTATTACCATTTTATTTTCTCTGTTTTGCATCATCGATGTGAAGAGTGTTGTGCACACTGCTTGAACAGTGCTACATAATGTTTATTATTATTATTATTATTATTATATAAGTATATAAGTAATACAGCATAATAGAGTAGTAGTAGTAGTATAGCACGTAGTAGCAGTAGCTAGCAGTATGTAGTAGAGTAGTACTAGCAGTAGTAGTAATAGCAGCTGTAGTAGTAATAGTAGCAGTAGTTGCAGTAGCAATAGCAGTAGTAGCTGTAGTAGTAATAGTAGCAGCAGTAGCAGTAGTGACAGTAGCAGCAGTAGCAGTAGCAGTAGTAGCTGTAGTAGTAATAGTAGCAGTAGTAGCAGCAGTAGCAGTAGTGACAGTAGTAGTAGCAGCAGTTGTAGCAGTAGCAGTAGTAGCTGTAGGAGTAATGGTAGCTGTTGTAGCAGTAGCAGTAGTAGCTGTAGTAGTAATGGTAGCAGTAGTAGCAGCACTTGTAGCCGTAGCTGTAGTAGTAATGATAGCAGTAGTAGCTGTAGTAGTAATGGTAGCGTTGTGCAGTAGTAATGTAGCTTGTAAGTAGCAGTAGTAGCTGTAGTAGATGACTGTGTAGCAGCAGTAGCAGTGTACTGTGTAGTAATGGTGGTACTGTTGTAGCAGATAGCAGTAGTAAGCTGTCAGTAGCTATATGGTAGCTGTTGTAGCAGTAGTAGCTGTAGTAGTAATGGTAGCTGTTGTAGCAGCAGTAGCAGTAGTAGCTGTAGTAGTAATGGTAGCTGTTGTAGCAGCAGTAGCAGTAGTAGCTGTAGTAGTAATGGTAGCTGTTGTAGCAGCACTAGCAGTAGCAGCGTGTGTCTCCTCCACCCTCCCATTGGCCCCTGGTTTTGGCTGACTGGGGCCCCTCCCCCTGCAGGAGGCGGTGGACGAGGTGATGAGGATGGTGCACAAGCTGGAGGGGAAGCACGACGGGCTGGTGCCCATGTTCATCAACACCAACAGCGGGCAGTTCACCCACCGCGGGGTCTTCACCCTGGGCGCCCGCGCCGACAGCTACTACGAGTACCTGCTGAAGCAGTGGCTGCAGGGAGGCAAGAAGGAGACCGAGTGGGTTCGCACTTCCGCCCGCCCCTCATTCCGCTTTGTTCCGCTTCACCTTTCAACATCCGCTCCTCCGTCGTTTTGGCCCCGTTTGTTTGAACATTATTTCTCTACTTTGTCCACGTTTGGTTTTGCAATGGTTTTGAACTGCTTTCTTCTAAAGTTGCCTCCTGCCGTTTTTCTCTTTTTTACATTCCAGCAGCTTTCTGGGGGTTTTTTTTTTGTCCGTTTCCCGCTTCCTGTTTGAGCGGCTTTGTAGCGGCCACTGCGCTGGCTGTGTTCCCAGAGCAGCTCTGCGTGCGCGGCGGCGGCGGCGCTGTCCTTCCGAGCGACGCGTCCGCGGGGCCTGTGCTGTTTTTAGATTAATCCGCCTCATCTGAATTCTGTGCGCTCCCGAGCCTCGCCACGGCAACGGACCCGCAGCAGAGACAGGCACGAGAGGGGGGGGGGGGGAAAGGGTGTGGGGGGCGCAGGTCGTCACGGTAACGGCGGCGATGATCCTTCCTTGGTTTTAACAGTATGATTGAGCCATTAAGGGTCGGTGTTCTATCCGAAAAGGGCGATGGGGTCCGGTTGGCCCAGTGCACCTCTGGCATCCCGAATTAGACCTCCGGTCCGCCCGGTGCACAGAGAGCAGCCGGCTTGCCGTCATATCTCGCTGCCCCGGAACGTGCGGCCCCCTCGTTTCCGAACCCCCCCCGTCAGGAACCGTGAATCACCCCCGCCCCGCTGGGCGCCGGTGACTCGCCTCCCCCGCGCCCCATGTGGCACCCCAAATTAAACCCGAACACAGTCGCATCTGCCGTCGGGATGAGTTACTGGTCCTCTGACGCACGCTGTGTGTCACGTCAAAGGGAGGCGGCCTTTGGGAGGGAAGGCTGTCCGTCAGAACCGCACTGAGCAGGGCCGGGGGGGGAGGGGGGGCATGGCTTGCTTTTCAGTACACCGCTATCAGTTCACCCACTGCTGTGCAGTTTTGCACAGAAGGGTTTCTTCTGTTGGCTAGCCAATTTTTGAATGCTGTTCCATATATTCATACCATCCAATGCTCATGTCCCTAATAAAAAATAGTGAAATTTATCATTACTGAATTTTGATGAATCTTTATTTTGCTGTATGTATGGAGTTACAGTATATTTCAGTGTATTTCTCCCATTATTTGTACTGGAATATTAAATACTGTCAATAATATGAAAAGCATGATGATATGATTTTTTGTCCATGTCACCTAGCGGCCTCGTACTAGTGGAGATTTTTTTGGGGAGTGCTGCAAGGCACGGCATTTACAAATTTTACCTCAATTTTTGGGGCATAAATTTTTTGACTTGGAGCTCTTTTGTTTGCTCCCTTCAGGTGTCAGAATGCCTGTGCTTTTCATACGCTTCCCTCCGCAAACCTGCCTGTTTTGCAGAGCTGCAGCTCTCTTGTTTTTGTCATATTTGGCTTGGCTCAGTGGAGGGGTGGTGTTGAGTCTGTCACTGTTTTTATGGTCATATTACCCCCAGAAGCAAGTTTCTGTTCATTGTAAACTGTCAGTTTGTAAATCTTTTTTGTGTTTGTCTCTTTCTGTATGTCTTTGTGCCTGTGTTTGTGCCTGTATGTCTGTGTCTGTATGTGTGCCTGTATGTCTGTGTCTGTATGTCTGTGCCTGTATTATCTGTGCCTATATGTCTGTGCTTCTGCGTATGTGTGTGTGTATGTGTGGTGTGCAGGTTGCTGGAGGACTATATCCAGGCCATAGAAGGGGTGAAGAAGAACCTGCTGAGGCAGACGTCTCCTCTGAAGCTCACCTTTGTGGGGGAGCTGTCCCACGGCCGATTCAGCCCTAAAATGGTGAGGAAACCCCCCAAAACCACCACACCTGTAACTGTACAGCTACACCTACACACCTGTAACTCTACAGCTACACCTACACACCTGTAACTCTACAGCTACACCTACACACCTGTAACTCTACAGCTACACCTATGCACCTGTAACTCTACAGCTACACCACCACACCTGTAACTCTACAGCTACACCTACACACCTGTAACTCTACAGCTACACCTACACACCTGTAACTCTACAGCTACACCTACACACCTGTAACTCTACAGCTAAACCTACTCACCTGTAACTCTACAGCTATACCTACACACCTGTAACTCTACAGCTACACCTACACACCTGTAACTCTACAGCTACACCTCCACACCTGTAACTCTACAGCTACACCTACACACCTGTAACTCTACAGCTACACACCTGTAACTCTACAGCTACACCACCACACCTGTAACTCTACAGCTACACCTACACACCTGTAACTGTACAGCTACACCTACACACCTGTAACTCTGCAGCTACACCTGTAACTCTACAGCTACACCTCCACACCTGTAACTCTACAGCTACACCTACACACCTGTAACTCTACAGCCACACACCTGTAACTCTACAGCTACACACCTGTAACTCTACAGCTACACCTACACACCTGTAACTCTACAGCCACACACCTGTAACTCTCCAGCTACACCTACACACCTGTAACTCTACAGCTACACCTGCACACCTGTAACTCTACAGCTACACCTACACACCTGTAACTCTACAGCTACACCTACACACCTGTAACTCTACAGCTACACCACCACACCTGTAACTCTACAGCTACACCTATGCACCTGTAACTCTACAGCTACACCACCACACCTGTAACTCTACAGCTACACCTACACACCTGTAACTCTACAGCTACACCTGCACACCTGTAACTCTACAGCTACACCTACACACCTGTAACTCTACAGCTACACCACCACACCTGTAACTCTACAGCTACACCTACACACCTGTAACTCTACAGCTACACCTACACACCTGTAACTCTACAGCTACACCACCACACCTGTAACTCTACAGCTACACCTACACACCTGTAACTCTACAGCTACACCACCACACCTGTAACTCTACAGCTACACCTACACACCTGTAACTCTACAGCTACACCTACACACCTGTAACTCTACAGCTACACCTACACACCTGTAACTCTACAGCTACACCACCACACCTGTAACTCTACAGCTACACCTACACACCTGTAACTCTACAGCTACACCTACACACCTGTACCTCTACAGCTACACCACCACACCTGTAACTCTACAGCTACACCTACACACCTGTAACTCTACAGCTACACCTACACACCTGTAACTCTACACCTCCACACCTGTAACTCTACAGCTACACCTACACACCTGTAACTCTACAGCTACACCTACACACCTGTAACTCTACAGCCACACACCTGTAACTCTACAGCTACACCTACACACCTGTAACTCTACACCTACACACCTGTAACTCTACAGCTACACCTACACACCTGTAACTCTACAGCTCCACACCTGTAACTCTACAGCTACACCTGCACACCTGTAACTCTACAGCTACACCTGCACACCTGTAACTCTACAGCTACACCTACACACCTGTAACTCTACAGCTACACCACCACACCTGTAACTCTACAGCTACACCTACACACCTGTAACTCTACAGCTACACCTACACACCTGTAACTCTACAGCTACACCACCACACCTGTAACTCTACAGCTACACCTACACACCTGTAACTCTACAGCTACACCACCACACCTGTAACTCTACAGCTACACCTACACACCTGTAACTCTACAGCTACACCTACACACCTGTAACTCTACAGCTACACCACCACACCTGTAACTCTACAGCTACACCTACACACCTGTAACTCTACAGCTACACCTACACACCTGTAACTCTACAGCTACACCTACATACCTGTAACTCTACACCTCCACACCTGTAACTCTACAGCTACACCTACACACCTGTAACTCTACAACTACACCTACACACCTGTAACTGTACAGCTACACCTACACAACTGTAACTCTACAGCTCCACACCTGTAACTCTACAGCTACACCTACACACCTGTAACTGTACAGCTACACCTACACACCTGTAACTCTACAGCTACACCTACACACCTGTAACTGTACAGCTACACCTACACACCTGTAACTCTACAGCTACACCTACACACCTGTAACTGTACAGCTATACTCCCGCGCCTGTAACTGCACATCTATACCTACACACCTGTAACTACAGCTATACATCCACACCTGTATTTCTGGAGCTACACCTCCATGCCTGTAACCCTGCCTCATTTAATACCTAACAATTTTTACAGCAATTTTTTAATGTCATTATCGCGCTGATGCATTTCATCAATTCATTTAGCAGATGCTCTTATCCAGAGAGACTCGCAGAATATCTCATAAAGCAAGGCTGGGATGATGAGTACCATCACTGATCTGAACAGTGACTGCACCCCCCCCCCCCCCCCTTGTCCCTCACTTGCGTGAAGCCTGGCGGTGCTGTTCATCTGATAATCTGGAAAGCTCATTTGGGCTCTCAGGAGTGAGAGGCGGCGGGGCGGCCCGTCCCAGCCGTGGGGCTGATTGAGAGGGCCACGCGTAGCAGGAGGGCGATTAAGAGCCCGCCCAAAACGAGCCCATTTAGCCCACGCCGCTCGTGCGGGCGACGATTTTTCACTTCATTTCCCACAACGCAGGAGATTGTGCACTGTTCATTAGTGTGTGTGTGTGTGTGTGTGTGTGTGTGTGCTTGTGTGTGCGTGTGTGTGTGTCTGTCTGTGTGCGTGCGTGCGTGTGTGTGTGTGTCTCTGTGTATGCGTGTGTGTGTGTGTGCGTGCGTGTGTGTGCGCTTGTGTGTGTGCGCTTGTGTGTGTGTGTGTGTGTGTGTGTGTGCATGTGTGTGTGTGCGCTTGTGTGTGTGCATGTGTGTGTGCGCTTGTGTGCGTCTGTGTGTGTGCGCTTGTGTGTGTCTGTGTATGTGTGTGTGTGTGCTTGTGTGTGTGCGCTTTGTGTGTGTGTGTGCGTGTCTGTGTGTGCGTGTGTGCGTGTCTGTGTGTGTGTGTGTGTGTGTGTGTGTGTGTGTGTGTGTGTGTGTGTGTGTGTGTGTGTGTGTGTGTGTGGTGCGCTTGTGTGTCTGCGCTTGTGTGTGCGTCTGTGTGTGCGTTGTGTGTGTGTGTGTGTGTGTGTGTGTGTGTGTGTGTGTGTGTGTGTGTGTGTGTGTGTGTGTGTGTGTGTGTGTGTGTGTGTGTGTGTGTGTGTGTGTGTCTGTGTGTGTGTGTGTGTCTGTGTGTGTGTGTGTGTCTGTGTATGCGTGCTTGCGATGTACTGTAGCTTCTCATTCATTTATTTATTTTGTGTGTTTGCTCATTTATTTCTCTCGCGAAACTTAATCACCGGGAGCTTACCCAGGCAGTCTGCGGGATGCAGTTTAATTTAGGGGGAAACAACGCTGTCAGGCCTCAGAGTAAATTAAAAATCTTAATATTGAAAACCCAACGCCGCGCCTCTGTAATCTCTCGTGAGTGAAGAGGGGCTCGCCAGCGTGCTTTTCCGCGGAGTATTGCCGTTGCCATGACAGCAGTCAGGCGTGCCCGTGGAGTGCATGCAGGAACCCGGAGAGGGTGGGAGGGGGGCGGGGCTCTGGAGCACTGGAGGTGACCGATGTCAGCTTCTGTTGTGCGTGCTGAGGGCAAAGGTTCGCTTCCCGTGTTTAAACCCGGCTGTTTCGACAGCTGAATAAAACGCAGTCCTATTCTGTCATATTTTGATGTCCTAACTAGTGCAATCATAGCTTATTTTATGTAGCTGTTTGGTTTGTGAAACAATCATTTTTTTTGGTTGAGAAATTTGTATAAAATGTATAATTTTGTTGCATTTTCATGATAGAAATCCCGTACAGTTTCTGTTCACTGTGTTGTCTGATCAATAGAGAAATGCAGTTTCTCCTTATACAGAAGCCTCTATGCAGTTTGACCGACCCACACCCCCAGGTGGAAAAAGGCTTGTAAGAAGCAACAGACCTAGGCACGCATTTTCATGTGTCTTACAAAGTTGCCTTTTCATTTTCGCGTTTAGGATACAGAAATTGGACTGTAATAAGCGGTGTTAGCAAGTTTCTGGGGCTAATCAGTTGCTAAATCCAAAAGTGCCATTTTTGAAATTAAGTTGATTTCACCCAATTCAGTTAAAAACGTTAGCTTGCATCAACTGAAGTGTGAATCCAAAATTACCTGTGAATGCTCGCCAATGATTCCGAAAGTTGTGTTCTTAAGCAAAGGAAACTGATGAAATGGAAGACTGAGGTACATCAATGGGCTCCTAAATGGTGGAAGTGTGGACACGGCCACTAAAACTAGCCATTTGGCGGATAACGAATAATTCAAAGACAAAGTAAAATGATAGCGTACCAAACCTGCATTATGCTAACGGGATTTCTCAGAAGGAAAGGATTTCAAGCACTTGTGTTCAACGACCTTAATAGCTCGAGAGATTGGCTGTGACAACAAAAAAAAAAAAGCCCCCTCAAACACTGGAGTAATCCCACCGGATCCAGCTTGAGGACCTCTGGTCTAGTGTCAGGCTCGGAATTCGCTACTAATAGAGAAGGAGACGAGCGGACGAGGGAGGACTTTTGGGACACAGCCTGTGAGCCTGTCCCATTAGCGCTGGGCTGTCAGCCGCTCAGCCACTCTGTCCAGGCCGTCAGTTCAGGTGCTTTATTTGCCGTAGTTCGCTCTCTGGAGATTGCACTTATGGTGTGATTAGCGTAGCGTCACGGCGGCGCGGTAGCCGCACACTGTGGAGCGCAGCCTTTTGGGATGGTCTTCTCACACATGGTTTGCGGTTTGTTTGTATAAGACCCGCCCTAACTCAGTTGTGGGTTTAGGAATGTTGGACAGTTTGAAGGAATGTTGGATAGTTTGAAGGCGTCAGGTGGCGTGATTAGCTTATCGTCACGGCGGCGCAGTAGCCGCACACTGTGGAGTGCAGCCTTTTGGGATGGTCTTCTCACACATGGTTTGCGGTTTATTAGCTGCGACCGCAGCTCTATAGCGCTGTCTGTCAGTCTGTCGGTCGGTTGTTCCACAAAAGTGTCCCACCCCGTAGCGGCCACAGTTTTCACCCCAGGAGGCTGAAATTTGGCATGGACGTTGGTCATGACCGAAGGTAGAGCTGAGTAACTTTCAGGCCTATTGACCAAGAGGGGGGTGTGGCGATGGGTGTGGCATATCACAAAAAGACGCATAACACCCGAATGGATTCACAGATTTTCACAAGATTTTGTGGTTGGTCATGAGCCAAAGAAGAGACCACGTGTTTGTGTGAGGGTGTGAGTGCGTGTGCGTGGATGCATGCACACATGATGGATGCACGCACGTGTGCGGTCGCAGCTATTGCGGATTTGCGCTTGTTTGTGTAAGACCCGCCCTAACTCAGTTGTGGGTTTGTTTGTCTTGCGGACAGAAGGAATGCTGGATAGTTTGTGCGGCTCGTCAGAAGCGTTCCCCTTACACAGATCGTTGCGTTTCAGCGCTCGTCGATCGTTTGACCCCGAAGACGCAAACGCGAAGCTGGGGGAGCCAAATTCTGTCGTCCCAAAAGTCCCACCCCATCGCAGTGGTCTCTTCTCATCTCCCCCTGTCCCTCTCGCTCCCTTTCTCTCAGTGTGCAGTTCAGTTCCAAAGTGGCTTCCCACTGTGTTCGAACCGGGCGACAAATAAAACAAGCAGGATATTACAGGGCGGGTCTCTGTAGGAGTTCATTGTGATTGTAATAAGAATAGATATACATCCCTCTCTCTTCTCTTTCATATTTAAATTGGATTTTTTAAAAATATGTTCGAGAGGGGCGACAGCAGTCATTTGCTGTGCTCGAGAGGAAGGAGAGGTGAAATGGATATAATCCGCCTCCTTATCGCTCTCCTGCAGCACACATTTGCAAATTCATAACAGTTTATCGGCGTCCCAAGGCATCGCTTGCTGAAGGAACGATGGGCATGTGCATGGCAACAGCAGTGTGACATGGATAAGACTGGGCATTCACTTATTAATTATTCAGCACGTGGTATTTTACACTCATTGATACATTGTTATGTTTAACTCTGTTGCTCTCTCTGAAGGATTCAGGCAGGCTTTTATTAGCATGACTTGAAGATATTCAGAATTGTCAAAGCATTTTAGAAAATAAGACTCTCCAAGCGAGTGAAAGGAATACAATTAAAGAGAAGAAGGGCAGTCGTTACATAGAGTATGCCTCTGCAATGTCTCTCTCAAATTGAAGTGCGTTTTTGTTTACATGACAATAGAACTCTTAGGTTCAGCAGTAAAAACAGAGATGATGTGAATCTCTTCTGCCCCCCCCCCGTGTCTCTTCTGCCCCCCCCCCACCCCCTCCCCTCTGTCTCTTCTGCCCCCCCCACCCTCCTCCCTCCTTCCCTCTGTCTCTTCTGCCCCTCCCCCCCCCTGTCTCTTCTGCCCCCCCCACCCCCCCTCCTCCCTCCCCTCTACCTCTTCTGCCCCCCCCCCTCCCCCCCCGCCTCCCCCAGGACCACCTGGTGTGCTTCCTGCCGGGCACCCTGGCTCTGGGGGCCCATAACGGCCTGCCGGAGGACCACATGGAGCTGGCGCGGCGGCTGATGGAGACGTGCTACCAGATGTACGCGCAGATGGAGACGGGCCTGAGCCCCGAGATCGTGCACTTCAACACGCAGCCGCGCAACGGCCGCGACGTGGAGGTCAAGGTGGGCGGGGCGCCAGAAACACGGCCGCCGCATGAAACCGCGGTTAGCCGAGGCAGCAGAACGTGGCTTTTAGAAAGTAGCTGGCAACCGTGTCGGCAGCATTCTCACAGTAAAGTTTCATTCACTTACATTACATACTTACAGGCTTTAGCAGACGCTTACAGGAGTCAACGTGTTGTTCAGCATCAAGAACACACTTTAGCTTCTGTGGAGGTGGTTCGCTCATCCTGTTAAAGCACGTTTCTTGTGCGTGGATGGGCCCCGTGGTCTGGTATCAAATCCGTGTGATGCCCGTGCGGGTCAGTGCACAAATGACTCTCGCCCAGGGACGGGAGGGTTCCAGTCAGACTGGGATGAAAGCGCCTCACTGCTGGTCCATTAGGGGCCCACCAGGCCAGGCCAGTCTAGTTGTTAAGCTGCACTTTGACCATCTTCCTCTGATTCATGTCTGTGCGAGCCTGACTTGTGGTCTGTGATGTCATAAGAAGCGAAAAGTGGCTGTCGTACTCTTGGGAGGAGAGAGTGTGCTTGTCTGCACTCTCGCAAATCGACATTAGAGGTCGACGTGGGCATTGCGGTGCGAACATGATTTGTGATTCCAGATTGGTAAGAAAGAAAAAGGTTTCTCTAACCAGCTTCCAATCAGAATAGTGTGCTATGCCAAAACAAGCAATATTTCTTTCACGCACGGCGATTGGTATGGACTCAAGTCTGTAGCAGACGTTGGCCTTGATGTAACCCAGGTCTGACCCAGGTCTAACCCTTTTCTCAGCCTGCTGACAGGCACAACCTACTGAGGCCAGAGACGGTGGAGAGCCTGTTCTACCTGTACAGGTTCACTCAGGACAAGAAGTACCAGGACTGGGGCTGGAAGATCTTCCAGAGCTTCAACAAGTACACCAGGGTGAGATGGCGTGCTGGCGTACGCCTCTCTGTCTCTGTCTGCAGTTCTCGCTATCTGCCTCTTCATTTATCTCTGAATCTCTGTCTCCCTGTATCTCTCCCTGTCTGTCTCTCTCTCTCTATTTTACTCTTTATCTCTCTCGATGTCACTCTCTCGCTCATTCACCCTTTCTGTCCCTTACCATTCCTTTCTCCCTCCCCCGATGTTAATATCTCTGTGATCCTCTGCTATGGCCTTTTTGGTAATTGCAGCAGAAGCTGTGTTGTGAGACGTTAAACTTGCAGACTTCACCCAGGGAGTGCGCAAAAAGTGCGAGATAATTCTGCACTCCAATTCACAAGTCTAGACATGGCAGGGGATTATTAAATAACTTTTAATCGCTGGCTCTGCTGGTTTATCATTCACATGAAAGGAGTTTTGCTCTGTTGGGGAAGGAAGAAAAGGTTTAAAATAGACTTGTGAGCATCTCTGGTGGATGCTGATGAAGCATCCTGCCGAGTCCTTTCAGAGCTTGGGCAGATTTTCTGTAAATGAAAATTGGACCCGACACGATAAAATATAAAGGTGACGGTTACGGACCTGGGCTCGTAACTGAGAGGTTGCAGGTTCAACTCCCACTGCTGTTCAGCAAGGCGCTAAAGCCGAGCGGATTCATTTGACGTCCAGCTGTTTGAATTGATTGCGTGTAAAATGCAAGCTGCTTTCCGTGTCTGCCAGATGCCCGAACGTAAAAAATTGAAACGCTAATTGAATCGTTGCGGTTCCCCTCGCCCCCGTTCCCCAGGTGCCCTCGGGCGGGTACACCTCCATCAGCAACGTGCGCGACCCCGCCAACCCCAGCCCGCGGGACAAGATGGAGAGCTTCTTCCTGGGCGAGACGCTCAAGTACTTCTACCTGCTGTTCTCCGACGACCCCGAGCTGGTCAGCCTGGACAAGTACGTCTTCAACACGGAGGCGCACCCCTTCCCCATCTGGCCCTCCGAGCAGTGACGGGAAGCTCAGCCGCTCCCGCAGGAAGTGACACGTGCAGTATGCGCACGCGTGCTCCCCCAGGGCTTCCCTGGGTGAGGAGCCGTTGGGGTTTGAGGGGAGGAAAGTGGGCGGTCTTGGCCAGGAAGGGGGAGTGAGGTAGATATCGGACTGGGCCTTTTCTTTTTTTTACTTCTTTCAGTACCTTTTTTCCTACCCCCTCCCACAGCCCCTCTTCCACTAGACCTCGTCCCGTGGCACCTGTTTAGGAAGCCTCGTTCTCCTCGGTGTGAAATGAAGATTTCAGAACTTTGATGCAGTTCAAGATTCCGTTCGCTTGAGAATCAATCAAGCACTGCTGTTGTTGTTGATCTCCATCACAATTGGCTGGCGGCGGGTTGGGGGTGGGGCTTAGTATTTAGTATCCTATCCATTTTATTGGTGGATTCGGTAAAGAGGTTCATATTTAGTGGCCTGCTTCCCAACTTCCTCCCCTCTCCAAAATTAGAATGAGCCTCCCCCCCCCCTCTGTTGTGTACGGGAGAAATCTAGACGGAAACCTCAGGAGCCTGTGGGGTCTGGATTGGCTACGCTTCCTTGTCCAGCCGTTGGGTGGGTGCCAGGGACAACCGGGGAATCACTGCCAGAAGCGAACCGAAAAGCAGCTCCCTCGTCGCTGGGCCCCACTGGCGGTTCCGTTATTGGGGGGGGGTTTACGATTTTGAGAAGTGAACCGGGGGGGGGGGGTGCTGGGAGTGGCCACGCAGCGTCCTCCTCCGCCGGTGTTAGTTTCGACCGTCGCCATGTCAGCCTACCCTACAGCGGGAAAGGGTGGAGCTTTCAGTCTGCGCACTGTGAAATGTTTCCGTAAGAGAAGCCAAGCACTTGGTAAATGAAACTTTTTATTTTGTGTGTGTATTATTTTTAGTTTTTTTGTGTGTGTGTGTGTGTGTTTGTCACTTGAAATTGGAATAGAAGCTGCTGGCTTTTATTTTTCTATTTGAGCCTGTTTTCAAGGCCAGATCGATGAGACACTGACAGTATAATGAATTGTATCTTCTGTCATCTCTGTATTGTGAACCGCATTATAGCCAGAAAACGTGACTGCGTTACTTATTTCCTTTCTTCTTGTTTTTTGTCGGGGAATGGGTTGGCCTGTACTAGTTACTAATTTCCCCCTATTGAATCTCTCTCTTTCCTCCTTATTTATGCACAGTATACCCTTTTCTTTTGTTTAATGAGCACTTTTGTGAAGTCCCAGCAAAATTATCGGTTGGCCTGCAGTGGGGTACAGTGCATCATGGGAAATGAAGTGAAGAGACTGGCCTGGGTCACTGAGTGGTCTCTTGTTGAGTTACTCTGTTATATGTGTACACAATGGATCTAAGGCATATCACAATCCCGTGAGCTCGTTGGGTCACGCAGGTCCTCTCTCTCTGGAGTCATAGCCACTGTACAGTCTTGACCACACACAAATGCGGATCCCTGGATTGTAGATTCAGCCATTGGGACAACAACGTCGTGCACTTCCTTGTTTCGCATATGTGCAATGTCGGCATTGAACGTGTGTGTGTGTGTGTGTGTGTGTGTGTGTGTGTGTGTATGTGTGTGTGGCCACTGTTTTAGAGTGCATTATAATGTAGCTTTTCTAGATATTGGTTTTTGGGGAATTATGACCAACTAGAATTTAAAACAATTTAAACTATTGCTGCCAACAGACCAAGGAACATTGTGGACTATGATCATTCCTGTAAATAATGACATAAATAATTACATTTAAAAAAAAAAAAAAGAACTTCACCTATATTGCTCTTTTTAGTGTTTTGGTATACAGTGTATTTGTATTGCTACCAAAATGTTTGTCTTAATCTTAAGAATTGACATTGAGAAGGAGAAGAATTGACATTGGGACTACCTATGCTTGAGTGGGCTATTTCCATTGCTTTCTGTCTGGTGGCAGTGTGCTTTTTGGAGGGTTTCCTTATCTTCAGTGGACATGATGGGTATGAAGAGACTGCTGTTTTTTTTAGTTCGGCTGTCCTCTATCTACACCTTTCATTCGATCCACGGCTAGAGGGCTACGCTCTCGATCAAAGTGGCTCCAAAATGGCCCTCTGGTGTGGTTTGTCCCTGTGGGTAAGTCAGAGAGGGAGGCAGTGGGTGTTTCCCAGTACCAAGAATGTCACGTTCGGACTCGAGTTCTTGCGCAGAATGTTCTTGTCAAGTTTCCTTCGGAGAGCGCACTTCCAGGAACACAAGGATATACAATGAAGCCAAAAGAAACTGTGTTGTGTACATCCTCAATATTTGGGGGACCAGTTTGGGGATCTATAACCACTCTCACTTCTTTGCCTTCTTGCTTTTGGAACAGAACTTGGGTCGTTAAATATTACGCCACAGAAGTCCGCTAGAACCAAGAACGGACGAGAGCGGACATTGAGAAACACCCAGTGATTGGGGACAGTGGCGTTGTGACCTCATCAGCGGGTGGCGGAGCCACTGACCGCACGATGTCGTCCTCTCACTTCCGCGATAGTGAATCGTGCTTGTGATTGGCTGAGGTCAGCGATGTCCCCGATTGCTCCCACCTGCTTTTGGGGCTTCTGGGAGCCCTTTTCCAAAACGGAGCCGCTCGTGGCTCTTGTAGAGTTCTTGACCGAAGACTGTGGTCTTTTGTTGAGTAGGGGTTTGTGGGAAACTTTGCCATCTTTCGCGTGCCTTTTCCCGCTATGCTGAGCAAAAAAAAATAAATAAAAAAAAGTTTAATAGCAAAACGCAATGTGTGTATTTCTCCTTAGTTCTGTTCTGCTTAAGCTGCTTTTAAAGTATGTGTCGTGCCTCTGCAGACCGATAAGTACCTATTTTCCTTGTAAATGGTGCAATTTATGACGCTGGAGGGAGGAAAGTGTGGGTTATTTATAACTTTGGATCATTGCCGTGCAAGACAATTTGAGATGAAAGCGGTTTGGAGGTTGCTGTATGTGTTTTTTTTTTTTTTTTTTTTTTTATACAGTAACGATCAGTCTAATTGTGAAATCGTACCACGGTAGCAATTCTAATCAGGGAGAAAGGGCCTTGTTGGTTAAAGGTGACTTAACTTAATGTGCTGCTTGTTTTCTAAGTGCGCTTTAAGACTCTGACCAAAACGTGGACATATTTATATGGATTTTAACATTTTTAGTAATTCAACCCCAAACAAAATTACGTTCTAGTGTGCCGATCGATCGATCGATCCGTCGGTCACCGAGAGACGGGACTAAACTGCTCGGACACCTGACCAGACTAAAAGCATCGCAGCGGGTGACAGGATTATCAGCAGCTGTCCTCAGAACCTGCTCAGCTCCATCCTCCATCCAGCGACCTCTCCTCGTTCACAGAGTCCGGTGCCATGGCTGCAGTTTGCCAGAGAGAGAGAGAGCAGTTGTTTTTTTTTCCACTTTCCTCTGAAACTTCACCTGTGAGTAAGGATCAGACACGGTGGAAAGAGTTTTAGAAAAAACCCTCGAGCTCATTTTGCTCTGTGGCTACCAGACCGTCCATTAGGGCCAAGTTCACTACCACAAAAATGGCTTTGGGTCCTGAGGCCGCTCCCTGTGTTCTGTTGGTGTGAGGAGATGGCCTACAAAATGTCCCCAGCTACCCCACAGCTGCTCCACTTCTGGCTTTGTGTCATTTCTGCAGAGAACCAACATGGCTGCCAGCCTCAGTGTTGCTTTTTTGTTTTTTTTTTTGTTTTTTTTAAATCTGTCAGGCGTCCACACGCTTTGTACCGAGCCCTGTACAGGGAATGAGTTTTAACATCGCTCACGTCACTGGTCTGCAATAAAATTTTGGAAAGGAAGCAGTCTCGGCTCGTTTTGTTTGATATTCGTACGAAACTCCATTTCCCAGGTTCTCTCAGAACTTCTGTTCCGATGCGGCATTTCGGTCCCATAGACCTTCACCATGCCTGCCCTGGCAAAGGTGTATGTGACTGAAACATTATATATAATATGTATATAATATATTCTTTTTTTATTACACAGTTTGTGTAATAAAAAAAGACCTTTTCTATTTTAGTTATTGTTTTTCCAGTAACAGTTTAGTTTTAAACTGTTAGAAGTTTGTCATAACACCTGCCATTATCGGGTAATGAAAGCACAGCACAGCTGGCGATAGGTGTTTTAATGCTGCACAGACGTAATTCGCTGCATGCACTGTGAAAGTGATGCACTGCTTGTCGTGAGCTGTGATGTGCTGCTATTGCAGGAAATGACAGGTGTTGTGTCATGATTTTTGCATCAATTATTTTTTACGATAATCTCTAAAAAAATAAATAAATAAAACATGCCACATAGCAGCGTAAAATGTGTAATAACCACGTTGGTGTTCCCTCATTAATTATGTATATAAAAACTTTTAACCTGCGCATAAAGGGTAGATGCGGGTATTGTAAAGCCCAGTCTAGCCGTTAGCTTTGTGTGAATGATGCATGGATGTGAGTCACAGTAAATAACACACCGCTTCTTTAATGTTTTTCTTGTTGTTTTTCTCGCTCTTTGATGCGAGGCCTGTCTCCTCTGATGCATGGGCAGCCCGCAGCTCATACTGTGCAGCGCAGCAGCACGCAGCCACGCAGTAAATGCGCCACGGGGGGGGGAATTTAATGCGCAGGAAAACTGTGCAGCCAGGGGAGCAACTCTCCTGTGGGTGGGGCGGGGGGGCGGGGGGGAACCATATTGCCAAAATCTTCCCTCCTTTAGGCAACGCTGCAGCCAGTTATACACTTCCTGTGGCGTAGGGGCCAGACGCTGTCGCTCCCATCACGTGGTGGATTGGCTGCCGGACCGTCCCACCTGCCTCAGCAGGATGGGCCACCCACCGCCCCGTAAGTCCTGTGTTTTTGACTGTGTGGGGGGCTCCAGAGGCTCGAGTGTTTGAACGGCTCTCCGGGGCACCGTGAGCTGGGTACCATCTGGTCCTGTGCAGGGGGGGCGGGGGCGCTCTGCGAAAGTGCAGTCGGGGACGTTCTCTACCCACCTGCAAGCTCCTGTGCCATGTTCCAGAATCTGAAGAGGCTCTGCCAGATTGTTCTACGTGACTTATCAGTTAAATTTACGAATGCCTACCGCACCGCACAGTCCTTTCAGGGAGTGCTTTTACGCGGGACCATTTGTTTCTGCAAAAAGGCGGCGTAGGGCAGAGGTGCTTTTAGTTTTATGTGATGGGAAAACTATTCAGAGTAAAAATCAAATCCAGATTTATTTATAGAGCGAATTTTACAAAGCATTTGTCACAGGTATATTCACAGCACACCGCAGCCTAACCACCCCCACAAAGGTCAACCTAGGGGCAACAGCAAGGAAGGAAGAAGCAGAACAAGGAAATGTCTGCCTGCCTCGGCACCATAGAGGAAGAAACCTGGCGAGGGAGCCGACTCCACATTACCCATCCTCCTCTGGGCCAGGTCGGGGTTTGGGGTTCACGGTGACCGATGCCGTTCGTTATTCAGTCTGGCTGAATCAGCTCAGGCCTGGCTGTGGGGGGGGGGGCAGCAGCAGCAGCAGCCGGAGGTGGCAGCCCCCTCCCACTGGACCTCCCTGCAGTGGGAGAGGCAGCTGAGATCAGGAATAGGTCATTAGGAAAGAGCGGTTCACGGTCAGGTCTTTTGACACCCTGCAGCACCCATACCCTGCGGTGTAAACATTGTCTCGTTATCTCCCTCCTGCTCATTCGGGAAATGACATGCCACACGTGTCACAGATCAGGATAAATGGATTTTTTTATATACTTTTTACTACAATGCTGTATTCTGGCTGTTGGTCATACGCCAGTTCTCTCTGATCTGTGACCGTGTGCACCTGTTCCTCTGTGGTACTCCCTGAGACCTACAGTGTGTGTGTACCGTGGCCTTGCCTCTGCTGCACTTGCTGCTTATTGTGTGCGTGTTTGTGTGCATGTGCGTGTGCGCGTGCGTGTATGTGCGTGTGTGTGTGCACGTGTGTGTGCGTGTATGTGCGCGTGTGTGTGTGCCGTGTGCTTGTGGGTGCTTGTGTGTGTATGCCTGCTTGCGCATATGTGTGTGCTATGTGCGTGTGCCTGAACAGGTATAGGATGTATATGTGTTGTTTGTGTTGTGTCTCTCATTGCATGTTTTTTTGTCTGCATTTCTGTGAGTGTGTGTTTGTGGTGTGGAGGGAGGGGGCGGAGTAGGGTGTTCCTGTGGTCTGTGATAGTGCGTGTGTAATGTGTGTATGAGCCAGTGTGTGTCTGTATTTGAGTGTATGACTGCGGTGTGTGTGCGTGTTTGTGTGCACGCGCGCTTGTGTGTATTACTGCGGTGTGTGTGTGTGTGTGTGTGTGTGTTTCAGCTGTCATCTCCATACCTTCATTTTTGACGTTCGCGGACCTGATGCCCGTCTGCCTGCTCAGGGACCTCCTGGAGGTCCTGTCTGCTGTGACCGTAGTGCTGAGCTCCCTCCTTGGCTTGGCCCCTGGCTCAGTCACAGGTAGGTGCTTTTCTGAGCCTGATGTGCGGTGTTTGAGAGAGAGGGTGGCAGTCGACTCGCCGACGTCTGAGGGAGGCTGGCATTTCATAAATATTCCCTATAAAGCCCGCTTGACAAACACAGCGGTTATAACTCTCGGAACGGTTCTATTTGGAATTGAGTTGGCTCAGCCGTATTTATTGCTGCTTTCTTTAGAAATATCCTTCCTCTGTTTCAAGAAGAAATGTATCGTATATTATGTTTTGAGTAAAGTGTTTTCATTTACCGTCTGTTGCGCAGGCACACACACACACACACTCACAAGAATTTATTGCTATACTTGTGAGGACTTCCCATTGACTACATTCATTCCGTAACCTCTAACCCTAACCCGAACCCCAACCACTACATGCCTAACCTTAACCCTAACCTAATTGTATCCCTAACCCTAAAACAGCCTCTTGAACTTGTGGGGACCAGCAAAAGGTCCCCACCTTGCGTAATTTTCCTCATCTTTGTATCCTTGTGGGGACATTTGTTTCTCACAAAATCAGTAATGTTCACACACACACACACTCATGCACACAGTTTTCTACTGAACACTCTAGGGTCCAAGGAAAACAGGAGAGAGAGAGAAGTGCCACCTTCCCTTTCGTTCTGTTCTGCCCTTGTACTGCTAGAGAGAGTTTTTAAATGTCACTGCATAACCCTTTGGAATGTTCTGGTAGAGTGGAGTCTGTGGTCAAGCGGGGGATGGGGTGGGGTCGGGGGCTGCTAGATCCTCTCTGTCTCGTCTACTGCAGGTGCTTTCTCTGTAAAGCATCTATTAAGGGAAGGTGGTTTAAATGGGTTTCAGCTCAAAAAATCCTGGAATCTGGTTCTAACTAGTTTTAAATTGTGCTCTTTTACAGATCACTGGTCCGTTTGCCTTGAACTGCTGCCTCCAAATGGAGCTCTATACGCAAGGTCAGAAGTAACCATTGGTCCTATCGCAGTGGTTTATTAGCGAAGGCACATGCCTGGAAGGTGATTGGGCTTACAGTGCCATAATGCTATGAGCAGTCTGGTCAGGCTTATAGTGACGTGATGTTATGATCACCTTGGTTACCGTAAGCTCATTATCCTGGTGAGTGAGGTTACTCTCCAGACATGGCTTTTAAACGCTACGTACACTAAGTCTTTCAGTCACAACAAGAGGAAAGATAGGACATAAAAACAACACTGAGATGAATCCAGTCAGGGAGGAGTCTGAAAGCAAGGAAGCGGAGAAGAAGCATGCAACAGTAACGTATAGCAGTTAGCGAATTAGCGCAAATGAAGAATTGCATCACAAGTACTGATTGACAGCAGCACCAGCATTTATGAGGCCAGGGTCTGCATATTGTGACCATGTTTTGTGAAATACGATACACAGAGAAACGATTAAACTAGCAGCCGAATCAGGATCCCAGCAGTGTCCTGTAATCACAATTTTATCGCCCTTTTGTTTACGATGGCAGTTAAATTAAGCTAGCATCATTAAGCCAGCACACGGTGTTTTCTTAGGAAAAATGCTTCTTTATTGCTCGTCCAGACCCATGCTTGTGTCAGAGAGAGAGAGAGAGAGAGAGGGGGGGGATGTTATTTCCTCTGATGTAAAGAAGCATGTGAGGATAGCTTCCTCCTGTGAAGAGGAAGATAAGGGTGAAGGTGGCAGCCTGGCAGCCTGGCTGGCTCAGGTGTCCCATGTCTCTGTTCTGTAGAATATCTTCACCTTTTCCAGTTCCATCCTTTTCTCTTTGCCTCTTCTCCCCCCATCCCCCCCCCCCCAAACCCCAGGATCACAAATGCAGCCATATTGATCTGTCTGCTGAAAGATAGCATTAGACAGGTCATGAGCAAACGCTAGGAGCACAATCTGGCAGCCGGTCGCTGATCCCAAATTATTTGTGAGCTGTAATTCTTGAAGGTGCACCGAACGGAACAGTTTTGACAAGATGTTTTTTTATTTATTTATTTATTTATTTTTTTTTGGGAGAAGTGATGCTCTGTCCTGTCTCTCGTTTGGAACTTCAGTTCAAATCTGTCCTGATCATGGCCTGTGGATTTTTTTTTTTTGGACACAACAACCAGGAAATGATGGTGCAATTAGGTGATTTTGAGAATTAGTAATTAGAAGTATTCTGAATCACTGCAGTTTCCTTTTCATGCATTTTTCATTTTCTTCTTTTGTATCTTCAGATGCTGTACTTCAGTCTCCTGCGCCTGGTGTCTGTCCTTTCTCATGGACACCAGGGGGCAGTATAAACAGGCTCAAGGCTCAATCTGCATATGTTGCTTTTTTTTAAATGCCGTTTGCTGGGCACTGTTCCAGGATCAGCCTACACTGATGTGCGCGTGCTTCACCGCTGTTTCAGGCAAACATAACCAGCCAGGGTCAAATTCATTTCCTCCAGATCACTCTACAGTGTTCCTGTTGGCGCAGAGTGCTGTCCATCTCTGAGGACACGTACAGGTGTGCAGGGGAAGCTTCTGGATCAGGTCGAACCCCCCCCCAGTGCTCCCCTGTGCCACCTTCAGAGACCTCCGAGTTTAAAACTTAATTCCTGCTGCCGGTTAGATGGTCCGTGAAAGTGATCCGGGAGCTCATTTGGAGAAGGTACCGGAAGACGGGGGGCGGGGGGGTGGGTGGAGGGGAGGTGCGGCACTGGGGGGCTGGGAACCAATGAGCCGGGCTAATTTCAGCTCGGAGTCTGAAGAGTCGGCTCTGAGACGAGGCCGGGAGGGGCTCGTCTGTCGGGACGCCGTCGGGGGGGCGAAAGTGCCGTCATCTGTCATTCAGGATCAGGCTTGATTTTGTTTTTGGTCTCTCGCCCCATACCCATGGGTACACGCTGTTCCCGTGTTCTGGGTCTTGCTCTCCACTCGGGTGATTGTGGGGTCTTTTGTTTATTTTTTTGTTCTTCTATTGGGTACATACATTCATTTTAATCAAATCGATCCCCTAATATGATGAAACAGATTCTCTTACATATCGAGCAAAGGGATTAAGTATGTCTATCTGTATGTCAGATTCGACACAGTGCTACAGTCTTAATGTTTAGCCCGTCTTGACCTTAATTCCATCACCTTAACTATTGTGTCTACCCGTGTACCAAACAGCATACAGTAAATTGTCACTTACAGAGCGATTAGCATTTGAATGCGCACATTAATGGAAATGATTTACTTTCTGGCATTACTTTCAAGTGTTGCATTTCTACCCATGCCAGAGTGCATATCCAGGATAAGAGAGGAATCCAGAATTTCTAATAGAAAAATGTTATATATAGCAACCGGGTGCGTGTTGAAATTTTAAGTCGCTTTAATCCCATCCGCCACACATAGACACCTCTATTTCACCTGTCATATTGAAATTGAGAATGTTCCGGAAATCTCTCCCCCTTGACTGCAATGCCGAAAAAAGGGCTCGGCGCTTTCTAGTGCTCTGAGTTTGCGGTCTGCAGCCTGACTGCAGTCCCCCTGCAGAGCCGCCAAAGTCACGGTGGAGAAACTGCGCATCTGGTGTTGGCGGGATGCAACTGCTCCACCGGCCAGAGGGGGCGCTGCTGAGCCATGAGGACCGGAGGTCCCTGCTGAGTGGCAACCTCCCTCCCTCCATGCAGTCATGCATGGGCCCGTGGGACCGCTGGTCACGGCTGGTACTGGCACGGTCGGGATTAAATCCGGACCGGGAGGCGCATCACTGTAATCCCAGATCTGGCTCTCCCAAAAAAAAAACTTGCCACCTAATCATCCCCTGATTTAATTGGTGGCCAACAATAGAGGATTGTGGTTGTACTGGGCAGCTCCCAGGTGTGAATGTGTATGAGTGTGAAGCAGGGCGTTGCTGCAAAAGAGCATCCGTGCTCAGCTAACCTACCCTGGGTAAATAAAGTTTAAATAAAAAAATAAGGAATGCACTCCCATTTTATTTTAACTGGGCAGCCTTCCAGGGCTCCATTAAGCTGCCCAGTTTTTTAAAGTGAATTCCACCCCAGATCGAAGTGGCTCGGCCGGGTTTTAGTGATGCACAAACGGCAAAGTATCATTCCAAGGGCTTCACTCCACATCCCTTGCCTGAGAGACCCTCTTCTTCCACATCTTTCCCAGTGTCACGTGTAGCTCTTACGCGTGAGATATAATGATTTATATCCGAGAGCAAGGCATTATGGGAACACAGGAGAGCTGTTAGTCACCTATACTTCCAGAGACAACCCTCGCTGGCACATTTATAATTTACACTTTTGGTGTGAGGAGGTGTGTGTGCAGGGGGCGGGGAGTGTGCTGGAGTTATCTTTGGGTGCTGGCATGGTCTCCTAAGCCCTAGGCCAACAAAGGGATTAAGGAATCGTATGCAATGTTAAATTTGAAGCGGGACTCAGCTCATTTTGTACCTGGCTCAGTTTCCCCCCCCCCACTCCCCTTCCTCTTGAGCTGAACACCTGCGTCAAGGTCCCTGCTCTCTAACCAATAATACACTGCCTGGCAAAAAAAAAAAAAAAAGTCGCACACTCTAATATTTCGTTGGACCGCCTTTAGCTTTGATTACAGCGCGCGTTCGTCGTGGCATTGTTTCGACAACCTTCTGCAATGTCACACCATTTATTTCCGTCCAGAATTGCATTAGCTTGTATTGATGACGGGAGAGTCGAACCACTCTGTAAAGTCTTCTCCAGCACATCCCAAAGCCTTTCAGTGGGGTTAAGGTCAGGACTCTGGTGTGGCCAATACATGAGTGAAAATGATTCCTCATGCTCCCAGAACCACTCCTTCACAATTTGAGCCTGATGAATCTTGGCATTGTCGTCCTGGAATATGCCCGTGCCGTCAAGGAAGAAAAAAATCCACTGATGGGATAACCTGGTCATTCAGTACATTCAGGTACTCAGCTGACTTCATTTTATTGCCGCATAACGTTGCTGAGCCTAGACCTGACCAATTGAAGGAACCCCAGATCATAACACTGCCTCCAGAGGCTTGTATAGTGGGCACTGTCCAAAAAAATCCAAATGGAGACTTTTTTTTTTTGGCCAGGCAGCGTATCTCTCAAGTAGGCTACTGCTAACATGGGCACGTTTGTCCTGCTTGAATTTCTGTGCCTGAGCATCTGGGACGCTAACGCTATTTGGTGTAGCTCCAGAACACGTGTCCCTGTCTTTATTCACTCACACTGGCTTACCGTCTGGAAAGTGTAACAGAAGCAGTAATGGCTGTGTTTTCTGCTGATAAACGAGCTCTTGCTCAGCGCAGTTCCATTGTGTGCAAACACACATTTCGGAGATAGGACTGGTGTCATGTTAACACGCCCTAATTTGTGTGCTCTCCTATTAAGCGTCAGTTTACTTTTTTTTTTTAGAGGCTGTCTTTTATGAATTTGTAGGGGGACGACGCATTGTTAGTCAAAATGGAGGTGAGCACAGGGGGGGGTGCTGAATTGGCGTGAGCAAACAGAAAGCCCGAGCCAGGATCCCGGGCTCCCCGCGCTGGCGGACGTCTGTGGGCGGGGCTGTAATTACCGGGGCGGGAACAAATGTCAGGTGCTTTTCGGGTTCCTCGATCGGGACAGGGCGCGGGACAAAAAAAAAACCCGTGGACCGGCGCTGCGTGGCGCCCCGTGGGCTGACTAATCGAACCTTTTCAAAAAAACAAAACAAAAAAAACAGCCTGTCCTCGGTGGATGGAAACGCCGGTCCCCACTCATCTGGCCCGCGAATAGAAACGCTTTCGGTCTGCAGGTGTCAGACGGGAGGTTTTTGATTGACAGCTTCCCCTGGGAGCGAGCGAGCGGTCTGGTAATGGGCGAGTTAATGGCGTGACCGCGGCGGCCGGCGGCCGAACGGTAGAGCAGCACGCCGAGCGTTAGCCCGAGCCTTTAATGGCCGCCCTGTCCGCTCGCTCTTCGTCGGGCTGTTGTCTTTTTTTAAAAGCTTGTAGGACAATTACCAAACGCTTGTTTAAAAAAAAAAAAAAAAAAAAGGTTGTTTGCTTCCTAAGGCTTACTACTGAAAAAATACCATCTGTTTTCTGTATGTGTGTCTGTGGAGCTGTACTGTACAAGGAGCCAATAGCCTGCTTTAATGTACTTAAGCGCTTTTTAAAAGAGTGATGTCACTGTTCCTAAAAGAATATACTGGGTTTCTGGCTTTGAGGTCAGAGTGCCTGTCTATTTGCACAAGTACAGGGTAATTCGATTCTGACAGATTAACTTTATCTGAGCTATGGAGCCGTGTTTCTTTTTCTGATTTGGCCAACACATTGATTTCGTGTTTCGAGGGCGAGCTAGGCGTACTTAAGCTTGGAGTGCATCTCTCTCTTAATAACCAAATCCTCCCCTCTCCTGTGTAATGAGGCATAAGGAGTGTGCCACCGGAGACATAATCAAGGAAACAAACATATTTAACATTTAAGATATATGCGCAGATCCGCATATTTATACAGTAAGATCATATTAGGCTTTTAAAGGAATCTGCTGTTCCCCCAGTAAAGGCCTACATCTTGATGCGCAAGCCTCATATTACATTACAGGCATTTAGCAGACGCACTTATCCAGAGCAACTTACACAACATTTGCACAGCATTTACACTGCATCCATTTATACAGCTGGATGCATACTGAAACAACGCAGGTTAAGTACCTTGCTCAAGGATACAACGGCAGTGTCCTTACCCGGGAATCGAACCTGTGACCTTTAGGTTACAAGACCAGTTCCTTATCCATTATGCTGTACCGCCACATTCATATAATATGAAATGGCAACTGCGGAATAATTTATTTCAGCCTGAGAATGTGGGGCGTGGGCCTGCAGATTCTTCCGGTGTAAGGTTCAGAGACCTGCATTTGCACAATGAGAGACCCTCGTTTCCAACACTGCCACCACGCAGCAGAAAACATCTGATGAAACGAGTACATTTAAACATTCAGGAATTTTTTCAGCGACAGCAACGAATCCATCTTTAGGGTATTTTGTAGAATATTCCATGTGTATGGGGCACTGGAGTAGAATGTAAACCGACCTGGATTTTGGGGTAACAGTGGGAACTCTGCGAACCAGCCGGTCTTGTCCTTACAGGCCTCCCTGCCTCTGCCATCAGACCACGGCTGCCCGTCTGATCTGCAGTCTCCCCGGACCCTGCCAAGTCTCCCCACTTTTCATGTCCCTCCACTGGCTACCTTCGTCACATGCGTTGGCTCGCCCGAATTTCAGAACCTCGGCGCGAGCCCATTGGGCAGCTAAGGGGACAGTTCCGTTATACCTTTCAAAAGATCACCAGACCCTACGGCTCCTACCAGAGCCCTCTGTTCTCCTGCTTCTGGTTGTCTGACAGCTCCTTCCCTGTGTGCATTCACTTCCAGGTCACAGTGGCCCCTCGGTGGTGGAATGAGCTTCCCGCTGCAGTCAGAACCCCAGGAACCCTGCCCATCTTCTGGTGCAGACAGAACACCACCACGGCTCCCCTGAACTCCTTTAGGTAACCTTTCTTTTTCTCTTTCTTTGGATTTCCCCAAAATTTTACAGTTATAGTCATGTAAACAGGTTTTGTTCTAGTGCTACTTTAGTTACAATACAAATGGTTGTTTGTTAGGTTATCATTACACTTACACATGGTAGAAGCAGAAACTCTGGGAATTTTCAAGACTAGGCTTGATACAGTGTTAGATACTATCGAGTCTGTTGGTAATCAGAGCACTAATTTAGTCAGGAAAATGGCGAGCATTGTCGGGCTGAATGGCCTATCCTCGTCATTATGTTATCATGTCATGTTCATTAATGGGCCGTTGTGCCTTCCTGGTGATGCCACATTGTTGTAATCCTGAGAGTTAGGCTCTATTTCTGTATAAGATCTTCTGTGTGCAATGTAATGGGATTGAAATGTGTTAATGATTGAGTAATGTTGGGTCAGTGTTGCTTGTGCACTGCGTAAGTTGACCGTGTTAAGAGCAGTCTTGCATGTCACTACTGATACACGCAGGGCTAATGAATTCCGTCTCATCTGGCTTTGCATAAGGGTAAAAAAAGGAGTCACTGAAATCTTGCATCCAGTTAATTTAAAGGTTTCGCACGATGTAACAATTTAAAGTGACCCTCTGGTGTCTGAATTCTGATGAATGCTCTTGCGCCAAATCACTTTTTCACCGTCGAGCGAAGTTACCGGGTTTTTTTTTTTTTTACATCTCCAAGGAAATCCACACGTGCGTGTTCCTCCTGCCGCGAGTCAGATTGAAATTGCTTCTGTCCTTCAGGAGTTAAAGACTTTTCGTTTGGTATCTCTTTTTCGGGGCAGAGCAGAGCAGAGCGGAGTGAAACTTCACGATAACCGCAAACCCTTGAGTGGAAAAGAGGCTCTGTCAACAGCAATACAGTATACAGGTGCGGCGTGAAATATTAACCCAGACAGCCAGGCAGTATATGAAAATCAGCCCGGGAGGACCTACTCGGCTCAGAAACTGGAGGCACTCAGAGGGATGAAGGTTCGCTAATAGTCTTCTTCTTTTTTTTTTTTTTCCTTCAGGCATATTTACAGAAACCGCGAGGGATACGATGGGACGGATCCGTTTTCCATTTGTACGCATCGATTTCCGTTGCAGTCCGCAGACGCCGGTGATGCGTGGTGCAATATGGCTTCTTTTGTGAACTGACTGGCGAGCCAGCTCGCATACATTATAGGGTTAGGGGCCGTGCGCGCTAGTACTGCAGTAAATGAAGTGATATGTACCTGTATTCGCAATGATGTGTATCGATGCGCGGTTCATTGCCGACGGACGTGCACAAATTGAGTTCTGGAGGAGCAGTGCATGTGCAACATATTATACTGACTGAATGTTCAAAATGGTTACTATGGTCCCACCTATTTGGGAGCACAGTGAAACGCTTTTCCCCCCCAACGATACATTTGTAGTTTGTAGGCCCAGCTCATACCTTTATCGGAAAGGTGGGCTCGTTATATAATTAAGCGCAATTGTTGTCGTGACGTTCTGAAATGCATTAACACTGGTTCTGCTCCCCCTGCTGCATAGATTATGAGCAGATGTGTTTACTTAATTTAATTAATGAGAAGGTTTAATGTCTCTAATGTTCAGGGTTTTCCCAGGGTATTTGCTTCCGTTGCAGGTCATAGCAAGCGATTAATATCACCTTTGTGGAAAATAGGATGCCTCCCAGTAAAACTGCTTAGACTATCAGAAATACATTTACTGAATATATGATTAATTATATGTCATAAAGTATATATTACTAACCATATATATAATGTATTATCTTATAAGATTGCAATGCTCAAAGTGCTTTCTTTGTTCAGTGAATCTCCTCACCACCACAATGGGGCCCCTGTGTGACGGCACCGTTTGCCAGAACGCTCACTACACATTAAAAGCGAGTAGGAGAGGGAGTAAATGTACTTATGTTAGTAATTTAATGGGGATTTCTTCAGTGCAGGTCTTTTATGCAGCGAATGGGACTTGTGGAGCAGGAACGGGCCTCTCAGGAAACGTGTAGACTATGAAAGTGACAGACTCGGAATATTGAAGATGCATGTCCAAAAAAGGCTAAAATGCTGCCCTACTATAAATTGTCATTATTTGCGTAAATGACGAGGAATGCGCAGCATGCTGTTCTTTTGTTTCACTGAATCTCCTTCAGGTAAATGAAAGGGGCCCAGTGACACGTTTGAAAGCGTCATTATCATAAAAAAAGACGTGACGGAGAGGGGAAGCTCTGAAATAGGTACGCCGTATGTTTGTAATTTTAATGAGGGGCACTTACCGTGCAGCTGCTCCGGGTTCTGTTCTGTTTATGGCGAGAGGGGGACGTGGGGTCGGGGTCGGGTCGGGTCGGGGAAGCGGGTAGCGGGATAAAGGAAAGCATCGGCGCAGAAGGTTTGCGTTTTCCGAATTGTTAATTTCGGTTCTCCGCGTAAACTCGCTGCTGTGTGGCTGAACGCCCAGCGTCCGTTTTAATTGAAAATTAAGGATAGGCCTTCTCCCATTCGCTCGTCTTTAATGACCTCATTTTAAAAGGAAGTAAATCAAAGGGGCCAGGGGGTAGGAGGGTTTGGGGGGGCGCGCTCACTTCGCTAGTTTCGTATTGATGCTGAAGGGGAGCGAGGGGGTTTTTATTCTTCCCCAGGAGCAGACATCTGACTAAGAGTAAATAAGTGCTCTTATAAATAGCCCAAGGCAACGCGTAGGCCCGGCAGCGTGGACTGAGTGTATGTCTACTGACGGCTGCCGCTAATGCAGCGCTGCTTAAGAGCTTATGGGTCAGGTGAGCCTCCCGCTGTTTACATGCTAATGTGGGCCAGCCAGGCAACGGTGTGCAACACTAACTCGTATAGAGGCACACACACACACTCACACACGCACGCACACACACACACACTCACGCACTCTCACACACACACACTCACTCACTCACACACTCACTCACACACGCACACACACACACACTCACGCACACGCACACATACTCACTCACTCACACAGGCACACAGACACACACACACGCATGCACACACACACACTCTCACTCACACACACACACAGACACACTCACTCACACACACACACTCACTCACACAGGCACTCACTCACACACGCACACACACACACACACACGCACACTCACTCACACACACACACTCACGCACGCACACACACTCACTCACTCACACAGGCACACACACACGCATGCACACACAGACACACATACACACACACACACTCTCACTCACTCACACAATCAAACACACACACACACTCACTCACTCACGCACTCTCACACACACATACAAACACACACACAGATGTACACACACACTCACACACTCATGCACGCACACAGACACACACACATACACGCGCACACAGACACACACACGCACACACACAGAGACACAGACACACACACTCACACTCACACACACGCACACATACACATACACACACACATACAGACTTGCATATGTACGCAGACACAGATGCAGACCCACACAGAAGCATGCGTGCCCACACTCACGCATGCACACAGAACCACATACACACAAACGGGCTCATGCACACACACACAAATACACAATCACCCAGACACGCAGGCAAGCACGTACCCTCTCAGTTACGGAAATGCACACACAGACACACACCACTAAACTAATCACAGCATGTGGAACACAGTCATGAGCGATGGCTGTTATTGCCCACTGAAATCAGGTTGATTATCTGTGTTAAGCCCATCAGCCTCAGAATAGAGTTATTGGCCATTTGGAGGAAAATCCTCTTTATGAAAGGTATTTACGAACCAAACTCTGAAGAGCCACCCACCACCTATAAAAACAGAATGTAACAAATAAGTAATTTACTTTACGGTGCATGTCTTTTTGCTATTTGCATGATACTGATGAGATACAAGTAGCCTGCAGCTCCCAGATGGTCTTAACGTATTTCTCCTGGTCTTGGGTGGAGGCTTTTAATTCTACCCTTAAGCTCTGTGAGGGGCATGATGTCATCTGTGCGTGGACCCACTGCATTGAGAAGGCCTAGATGCAGGGTTTCTTTCACTTAAACGATCTGGAGCTGTATTCATAATGCATATCATAGCAGGAGTGCTGATCTCAGATCAGCATTGCCTTTCATTTCATAATAGATAAGGCTAACATAGAGACAGAGGAGAACTGATCCTAGATCAGTGTTTTGACTTGCTTTATCAATACAGGCCTCATTCAGGGTCTAGTGTGCAGGCCTTAGCAATGCTGACTCATAGTTGCACAGTATTCCAATGTTAGCAGATTTAACATTTTCATATTAAAAACAAAAAACAAAAACAAAACAGCCTTGCAATGACTGATACTCTCAGCAGGGGGCGATGTTTCCATTACAAATTCGCACCAGCTTTATTTAATTAATGGAAAGCGTCCGTCGGGTTGCCCTTCCAATCCACAGGTAATGTAAAATGAATTACTTCCTTGCCCTGGCCTTTTGTTGTCCTCTCTTGCGTGTCCTTGTGTGGTTCGGTTTGGGGAAACCCCCGCTAATATACCTCGTCCCCACTGTGTTCCACATGTAATGTGGGGGAAAAAAGCCAAAGGAATGGCAGTGAATTGATGCAGATGCGTTTTACTGCGCACGCCTGTGAACGAGGCCTCGCGTTGCTGTCGGTGCAAATGGAGAGCGTCTCCAATCACTCAGTCTCAGCCACTGAAGAGCGAAAGCAAATTTATATTTGAAATAAAACCGGAAGCCACCGTGACAGCCGCAGATCCTGTCTGGACAGAGAGGGGGAAAATGGGACGCGAGGCAGGGCTGAATTATTCCCGCTATTTGTTGACGTTACGAGCTGAGCCTTTACGAGTACCCAGGCTTTAAAAAAATGCGGAAGAAAAACACACGTTTTGAGAGTACGAAGCCGTCACCGTTCATTTTTGCCGACGACCGATTGAGATGAATTGAAACTCGGGTCGAACGTAACATTGTGTCGTAATGGAATAGCGTCAAACTAAAAATTAAGATGGGTTTGTTTTCTGTTTCCTGAACCTCAGCCCCACCCTCCCCCCCTCCAATCCTAACCCCTCCCAGTGGGCGAATCATCTCCCTCAACACAACCAGGACCGCGGAATCATTTGCCTCACAAATGCATCTAAAAAGGTTCTCCTAATTAAACTCCTTTCTCCTTGGCTCTCCTAATACTGAACACTGAACACGCTGCATGGGCTTACTTGTGGTACCCAGGCTGAATCCAAAACGATGTCCCCTAGCCCATTTGCTTTCTTGCAGCACTACATTCTCCATCTCCCTCTTGCACCTATTATGGCAGCTAATCTTACATTGAAAGATTGTGTAGCGACTGCTACTCTCGGTGCTGACCCTGACTGCTTAGCCGCAGCACTGTTTGCTGTCTAAACCTGCGTGCATGCACTTACGGGCGAGCCGCTCTGGATAAGAAGACCATCTGCTGAACATAAATTGCCGTGTAATAATTGCAAAACGTATGATTCATAAATGGCCTGTGTTTTTACTCAGTTAGGTCCCAACACAGCTCCAGGACAAAAACAATGTTTTCTCACATGTGTAAAAGATAAATAAACACACAGATTAATTACCTATTCCAAAGGCAAAGGGGTGAGAGCTTGACCTATATGCACAAAGCATATCATATGTGGAGTGCTGACTAGGGGTCAGCTTTGCCGTTTAGTATATAGTGGGTGAGACTGAGATATGGCCAACTGAAACATGATCTTAGATCAGCAGTCCAACGTCAACGTAAAGCTATGGAGATGGCGTATGGCTGGGGTGACTCCAGATTATCTATGACCGACACATCGCCAGCCATTTATTATACTGCTTATTATGTATACAGCAGTTAAGTTACTCTCTCAATGGGATCATAATTACTATTTGTTTATTTTTTCATCGACACTTAAAACTTAAAAAAAAAAACACATTATTAGCAGGGATGGTGGGATGTTCATGAAAACTTGGTAGAAGCCTGTTGCAGGGCCCCTAATATTGTAGGCTTACTGTTAGACAGTTGTCATAGCAACCTCAAAATATCCAGGTAAATTTAATGATGAATGTTATTACTGTTGCTGCTACTACTTCTGTTACAGCTATTACTTCAATCAATCAATCTAAATGACTATTTTCTAAGGCCAGGTTTAAGAAAGGTTGTTACACAAATCTTCACAATGGAAATATTTTTAGAGGGAATAAAAAAGAAACGGAAAAAAAACCCCAATTAAACCTTTTTGGAAAAACTGGAAAATGATTCTATAAAGCACTGATATGAGTTAAAGCTCAGCTCCTGCAAAATAGTGGGATATAGAATAGCACAGTGATTAATAATAACAATAACTAATATTATAATAATAATAATAATAATAGTTGTTGTTGTTGTAGTTATCACCACTATCATGTTTTACATATTTACAGTCTTGCTCTTGATCCCTCTTTCTCCCCTCTCTTGACTTGATACGTGAGAGAAAAAAGACTACCCTCCTTTCTTGTCCCTCCTTTGCTATCTGCACTCCTTTCTTTCCTGCTTTCCCCTTTTCTCCCTCTCGCTCTCTCTCTCTCTGCTCCTCCTCCTCCTCCTCCTCTCTCTCTCCCCTCCCACCTTCCCTCCCTGTCCCTCTCTCTCTTCTGCTCCAGTACCTTCTGTGCTTCCTGCTCTGCTGGAGAAAAAAAGGTTCTAAAAATAAATCCCTTTTTCTGACATTTCTTTATTATGTTTGATTCACAACAGTTTTTCCTGTTGTGCAATATGAATTGCTGGTGACTCAGTGGGCTACAGCTCCACTATCATAATTCCATCTTCAGTCACTAGCTGCAGCAGTGATACATGGAAGCAGACTAGGATACAAATTGAAAATCAAGCTAATAGCTGAGGCTATTAGTGGTAACGGTGGTATATGGGGGCAAAGGGATTTAATCACTGAGTCCTTCAGTACTTATTGCGTTGGAATTAGACTTACTTGCACTCAATCTGTGTCTGGTTTGGAATGTTTCCTTTATACTAGTGTGGTTTTTTTAAATTCCCGTTGGCCATTGCAATTTTATCTGCGTGAATCAACAGGGGCTGGGGAAAGAAATAAAGGAAATAACAGAATTATTTGTCTTTGGAATGAGTAAAGCTGTGAGGTTAACGAGCATAGCTGGGTATCTGGAATTGAGCAGTAGAAAATAAAACTCAATTTCTGCTGATAAGACCAATTTGGTTCCCTTCACCCTCTCCATGCTAGCATTATGCTCATTAGCTTAGCAGATGTAATTTTCTACAGCAACTTACACGGCATAATTTATTTTTCATGTGTTCTTTTTTTATATAGTTTATACATACACTACATGGCCGAAAGTATGTGGACACCAGACATCCAAAATCTCATTCAAAATTATGGGCACTAATATGGAGTTGGTCCAGCCTTTGCTGCTATACCAACCTCCGCTCTTCTGGGAAGGCTTTATACTGGATGTTGGAGCATTGCTGCAGGGATTTGCTTACATTTAGCCAAAAGAGCATTAGTGAGGTCTGGCACCTGAGTGGGAGATTAGGCCTGACTCACAGTTGGCTTTCCAATTGATCCCAAAGGTGTTGGATGGGGTTGTGGTCAGGGCTCTGTGCATGCCAGTCAAGTTCTTCCACACCGATCATGACAAAACCATTTCTGTACGTACCTCGCTGTGTGCATTGGTGGCATTGTCATGCTGAAACAGGAAAGGGCCTTCTCCAAACTGTTGGGGAAGCGCAGAATCGTCTATAATGATTGTATAATGTAGTATTAAGATTTGCCCTCACTGGAACTATGGGGGCCTAGCCCAAGCTATGTAAAACAGTCCCCGACCAAGGGGTGTCCAGATACGTTTTGTCATATAGTATATGCGCTGGAGTGGTGTCCATTTTTCCCAAACTTCCTTGCTCAAGACCACAAGAGTAGTTGCACCCTTGCAGTTGGTGGATAAAATTCTGTTTGTCTTTCCTCGAATCAAATTGGTTTCCTGGAAACCTCACTTGGAAAAAAAAAAATTCTCTAAAAAATGAAAATATTCAGGACTAGTTGGCATCCTTCATTAAAAAGCTGTGCTTGGAAGAAATGAGTCATGTTGTGCATACATCACAGCCTGTAGTCCTACTGGTAGTACAGGCCTCTAATACAAGGGGACACGGTGTACCTTCTTCTGTGTGACTGCAAGTCCAATTTAGGCAAGATTTTGTTGCCTCTTTCTTCTCAAATTTTTGTCCATGAGGATGAGTTTCTTGTCTGAGCACTTTTACATCCAGATTTAGGGCGCCTGTGTTTTATCACTTGAGCCTCCATGACGTAACACAACAATCCACATAATATGCATCGGTTATGCAACTCCGTCCAACTATGTGTTACAAAACGCACTTCCACTGCCTTGTTCTTGATCAGAGCTCTCAATGACTCACGTTGTGAGCTCAGCTGGTTTTTTTTGTGATGTTTGAATTGCTAATGGTGATCGAATGCTGAGTTTGCTCAGCGTGTCAACACTAACAGAATTGACCTTTTCAAAGCTGATTTGACAGACTGAAGTGCCCTTAAGGTGCTGGAATATTGATTCAAAGGCTTTTTCTGACACACACCAATTTCAAGTGTCAATCCAACTGGCCTTCATTGTTCTCAGTTTCTAATTTTCCTTCACTCTTCCTGGTGACTGGAGGACGGCATTATGTTAATGTTGGGACCGATACATTAGTGCCGCTAATTGTCAAAGAGTTCTTACTCAGTTGAGCCGTCTTGGTGAAGCGGTCACACTGCCACAATCGGCGCATGTTTATATATCTATTAGAGGACTGTATTTTTGATATTGTAATATTACAGAAACAACAAACTTGTTAAGCTGAGGTGTTTGGTGGTGGGTGGAGGTTGGGAGCCATGGATACTCGAACCACTAAATTGGACTAAAAATGACCTTAAAAGTGTTGATAATTATGTCCTATGTGTGTCTGACTGGGTCCCACCGTAGTGTTTTGTTGGTTGCTAGGCAACACATTCCCACTATAGGGCTGCGTCATTTCCTGAGTAACGAAGGTCTGGTGCGAGACGCCACAGCAGAGTCTGTTGTGCACGGGAGTCAAATGCAGAAGGAGCAAGTGAACACGCACTCCACAGACAAGCATAAGAAAAAGAAATCAAAAGAAAAGCGACCGAACATTTTCGAAAGCCGACTTTTTACCTGTAGTTTTTGTCTTTTTAAATGATCTACATAATAACATATTTATAGTTTTCATCTTTACATTAGTTTGTCTAAACAGCGATATATTTTTGCGACGAGAATAAGACAACTCCACTTCTAACAACAGTCTTTGGCGTGCGAGCTACGTGAGCTGAGCAGAACAAAACATAAAAACAAATATGTTACCTCTGCACTAAATTTAATCCACATAAGGCAGTCGCGCTTATTTTTCATATCTTTTTGTAATTTTATTTTCTGACTTGGCATTTTCTGCTTGTTGACTCGAGGTGGGAGAGATATCGGAAATACAACGACACCTGACCCTCCACAACGCGCGAAGACAAGACGCCCTAATAGCAGCATCGAGACAGGTAGCTGTAAGGTAATTTCCCTGAGTTTTCCGTTGTTGAGTTCCGTTGTTAACACCGGCTTAGTAATTCTTTGTTGCAGAATTTAGTTTATTATCTGTTAACTTTTAAACTGCTCGTGTCCATTCGTTTTTTACACCGTTTTCAATTATTTTTTTTTAAAGCATCAAGATCTTTTAAATGATCGTGTGAATTCGTGTTGGTCAGCACACATTGAATGAGGCTGATGTCCCGTATTTATCTCTGGTGCTGTTGTTGCCCCCAGGCTTCGTTATAATTAGTTTGATCGAGT